>NC_085018.1:24288959-24447846 GCF_963692335.1 Osmerus eperlanus
GCCCAAGAGAAATTAGTCACCCACTCACCCGCAGCTGCTGAGGGGGAGAATCAGATCGTTTTCCCCGGCCAGGCTTATAATCCTGCCCCGGATCTGAAAACGGATGCGTCACTACAGAGAGACATGTATCCGTCTAAGGACTAGGCAGGACTGAGACGGGGGGGGGGGGGTTATATTGATAATCACGAGGAGAGCCTGATTTCATTTCAACAGAGGGAGAGGTTACAGGAACTGTGTTTACAGGTGAACTGTGCTTTCAGGTTGAGCTAAAGTACTGTGCTAAATTAGGGTGCTAAGCTGGAGTTCAAAGCTAGTATACTAAACTGGTTTTAAACTGGTGTACCCATCAGAGTAAGAGGAACAAGTAAAGCAAGTGGCAGGAAGTATACAGTAGCATGGAGATGACAGAGAAGAAAACCACTTTCAACTAAGGTTCAGGATCTGAACACGGACAGAGGCCTGTTCTCTTCACTGGAACATCGTTTGAACTCATTTTCTACTTCTACTGTAACTGCAGATCTATGGTCATCAGTGAAGCATTCTGACAAGACAAAAAAAAAAAAGGCTTAACAAAAAAATATATAATTTGATACTTTGACGTTGATCAGGGAAGATTCTCGGATTTACTCTGAAGATGTTCATTAGTACAGACAGGAGACTTGACGGAAGGAAATAAAATATGTTTTGTTGTTGGTAGACAACTACTCACGATCACATCATACATTAAAAGCACTGCCTCATCATCGCCTGGTTTACACTCAAGTGAACTTGTTTTTGTAAAAGATTTCTCCAGAGCTGTGTTTTATGATACTGACGTTTCTCAACGTTTAGGGCCACGAATATAGTCAACAGACAAAACACACACACACACCAGAACAAAACTAGACCGGAACAGCAGAACAAACTTGGGGTGCCAGACGCATGCAGTAACATCAACCCACCACTGAGGTGGACATCAGCACTATGTGATACTGCAACGTTCAGCACGTGTCCAAGCAGAGAGGAAATGACATCACGCAGATGGAGCTGATCAAAGCAGAGATGGGGCTGATGCCATCCTCCGGATGATTCCATCAGAGGAGAACACAGAGCTGCCGTTCCCCAATCCCCGTTCTCATTCTAGCCCGGTCCAGACCTGAACAAGCCTGCTAGTCGAGGCCACTCCGTGCGTTTTAAAGACACGGGAGCTTTCGTTTGATACCGGCCTTTGTTTGAAGTCCGCTCTCTTCCGTAAAGAGATCCGACGAGGAGAAACTCGAACGGTCTGTGTATTTGGTCAGGAAATCCACACCGTAATCTGTTGTGCGCGCGCCAACGTGGGGGTCAAGGGAGAGCCATGTGATGTCAGCGAGGCTGAATGAGGTCCTGGAGAGGCTGAACGAGGCCCTGAAGAGCCATGTGATGTCAGCGAGGTTGAATGAGGCCCTGGAGAGCGATGTGATGTCAGCGAGGCTGAACGAGGCCCTGGAGAGGCTGAACGAGGCCCTGTAAAGGCTGAACAAGGCCCTGTAGAGGCTGAACAAGGCCCTGTAGAGGCTGAACGTGGCCCTGGAGAGGCTGAACAAGGCCCTGTAGAGGCTGAACGAGGCCCTGGAGAGGCTGAACGAGGCCCTGGAGAAGCTGAACGTGGCCCTGTAGAGGCTGAACGAGGCCCTGGAGAGGCTGAACGAGGCCCTGGAGAGGCTGAACGAGGCCCTGGAGAGGCTGAACGAGGCCCTGGAGAGGCTGAACGAGGCCCTGGAGAGGCTGAACGAGGCCCTGTAGAGGCTGACACACAGCGGGTCCTTTAGATTGTTTGGAAAAACACTGGGTGCCAAACACACCCACTTTGACTCTAGTAATAATGACCTGACTTTATCGAGTCCTACTCCCTTAATTATAATCAGAGTGAGATCACCTTGTCCCTCTGATTTTTCAACAGAGTAATAACAAGCATAGAAAATCACAGGCCCATTTTTAAACCCCCTAATTGCAATTTTCTGCCCAAATTGCAGCCTAATGATCGCGAGCATGAGGTGGAGACTGCAGGAAGAAGAGAAAGGTAGGGGAGATACTCACTAACAAATTCATGTTTGGGGTGGGAGCACATTAGAGCTTGCATCATTTTCCAAGTTCGGAATGGCTTAAAAAAGAATAAACTGTGGAGTTCTGGCCTCGAGCCATGAGAAAGCTGTTTACCTTCTGTTTCCCAACAACGTTGCCTGATCTTTGACGGGCCCCTGAAAGTCCGCGGCCTCCGGGCCCCCAGTCACCCCACCTGGACAGTAGCATCTCGGGTCGCCTCGGTTTTTACTAACCAACACGGCAGCAAGCATGGAAGAGCACACAGATTCACCTCCTCCACTTTCACACAGTGACACAATGCAGACACACACAGAGGGGATTGACACACACACAGATCAGATGGATCTCATACTGTCGACACACACAATCTCTCTCTTAGGCTCATGAACACACACCCACACACACACTCTCTCATACACATTCACACCCGACAAATCAGCCTATAGAAATAAGAGAAAAAGTAGTGTTCACAGCCTAATCTCTGAGGAGCAGTCAGCCTGCATTTCCGGAAGATCTGCCTGGCGACTGAGTGGGACACTGCTGGCTCCAAAGCAACCAATTTGTTTGTTTATTGTCTTGGTGTTTTGTCACGGTTACAGTTCATTGCAGCCAGCCTGGCTCCAGCATGCTCCTTTAAACGGCATCAATAAAACATGGGATGCTCTCTCTCTCTCCCTCCTCCTCACACGACGGAGAGCACAGTGTCATCACGACACTGACGATCACCAACCTCCCTCTCTCTCTCTCTCCTCTCTCTCCCTCTCCCTCTCCTCCTCCTCTCTCTCCATCTCTCTCCATCTCTCTCATTGTTATGAAGCTCAGATGTTCTCAACACCTCAACAGATTCTCCTCTGCAGCTGAGAGCTTTGAGGGTTGAGAGACAGAACGGGTGCAGTCTGCTCTCTCTTGCTCTCTGCTCTGATCCCTCTGCATGCTCTCTCTCTCTCTGCTCCCTCTCTCCCTCTCTCTCTCGTCCCTCTCTCTGCTCGCTCTGTCCCTCTCTCTCTCTGCTCCCTCTCTCTCTCTGCTCCCTCTCTCTCTCTGCTCCCTCTCTCTCTCTCTCTCTCTAAATCACCCAGTGGTTCTTGCATATCAAGAGCCTTAAGCAGCTTCAGTCAATCCCAGATGTTCACCTCAGTCCTTCTGTCCTGTGCTTGGCTCTCTGAAGGGGTCCTGCCCTGGTATCTCCTCTGGAACAGACTATGGGAAGACTGCTCCCCTTGTTCTCATTCACATGGCCACAGGGGCCTGCTGTACACAGATTGCTGTGTGCAGCAACTAAATATGTTCTTTCCTTAGTATTAGGGGGGGGAAAATGTAACAAAAAAACTTTGATCTGGCAGTTTTTCAGGACATAATTGGTCCCAAATAGGCAATGGGAGAATGCAAAATGACAGTGCAGGCTGGCCAAGAAGACAAGGTGTGATCTTTCCCTGAGGTAACTTGATCATCACATTCATTAATGAACATCTCTAGACACCATTAACCCAGTGGGATGTTGTTATCTTCAATCAGTCGTAGGATCTAAAATGTCCCTGGCTGTCAGACGGTGAACCAGCACCTGAATAATCAACAACAGTACAGTTTTCCTTGGTGTTCAAGGACAAATCAGGAGCAGCTGAGAATGCAAAATACATCTTCTGCTTGTCTCACGCATTCTCGACACAAACCCATGGGTTCTTAATGCATTGATCTGACAGGAGAGACAGAAAAAGAGAGAGACAGAAAAAAGAGAGAAAGAGAGAGAGACTCCCAATCTCTCTCTTTGTCTCTTTTTCTGTCTCTCCTGTCAAATCAACAGACAGATATAGACAGAGACGGAGAGAGAATGAGAGGGGGAGAAAGAGAGGGATAAAGAGAGAGAGGGGAGAGAGAAAGAAAGAGAGGGAGAAAGAGAGGCACACAGGAGAGGCAGTAATAGAAGGAGAGAGAAAGAGAGGAGATAGTGAAAGAACACATGCCTGGGGTGGCTCCTTAAAACGAGAGACAAACCTTTTCTCCCTCATGTTGTCTTTCTGTCTCAATCACCTGGTCTCTCTCCTCTCTCTCTCTCTCTCTCTCTTTCTCTCTCTCCCCCCCTCTCTCTCCCCCTCTCTCTCCCCCTCTCTCTCCCTCTCTCTCTCTCTACTCTCTCTCCCTCTTCTCTGCTGTCTCTCTCTCTAAATCACCTGGGGGCTCTCCCCTATCTCTCTCTCTCTCTCTCTCTCTCTACTCTCTCTCCCTCTTCTCTGCTGTCTCTCTCTCTCTCTCTAAATCACCTGGTGGCTCTCCCCTATCTCTCTCTCTCTACTCTCTCTCCCTCTTCTCTGTTGTCTCTCTCTCTCTCTCTAAATCACCTGGTGGCTCTTCACATGATCCTTGAGCAGCTTTAGTCAATCACACAGGTTCACCTTACTGTGGGAACAGGAAGCAGGATTTGTTAATGAATTTAAAAAAAAAGACTCATGAATATCAACGAGCATTGGTTACTCATTTAATATTCATTGTAATGGAGTGATGGAGGCTTCTGTCATTGTTAGATGGAGAAATGGGTCTAAGCAACAATTTATCGTTCCCACCTGTTAAAGAACAATCCGAACCACACATTCATTTTTGAATGTTGGTGCTACTGGTGTCATTGGTGCTATACGGTAAAGGCTGCAAGTACTCATTGCTGACGTCACTGCTGATGACGTCAGCAATGAGACACAACGGGAATTCGTAACAATGTTATCAAGAGTCACGACATTATGTCTCCACAGCCCAGCTCGTAGGAGCAACTTCCGACGAGGACTTAAACCCTAAACTGACCTCACTCTTATGAATTATTTTCACTTAGAGCTGCGCTCACGCGGAGCAACTGAAGAGTCACAGCAGCGCGGCCTCAATAATCCCAGGCTGGCCTTTGCTCAGCCTGTCAGCAATCCACACCAATAACACAGCACAATAAAAGCCCTCAACAACGGCGGGGCCACAGGCACCTTCGAGGGCTACCCTGGGCGATCTATAAAACACCGTAATGGCCCCGGCTGTCTACTCGCATGAAAGAGAAGACGCCTTCTGCGACTCTCGGGGGGTACTTCAATTAATCACAGCAGAATTGTATCAGCGCGCGAAAGCAGCCGCGAGGTTATAACCCTCGCAAGCCTTCCGCCGTGTGACATGGGATGAACACACTAATTGCGGGAAAACAGCTGACCGTGCCATGCACGTAAAGAGGACGAAGGGCAGATTGGATGGGGGGGAATACTAGGAGATGGAGATGAAAAGGATTGTGTAGGAGGAATGGGGGTGAGGGTCGGAGAGAGAGAAGAAAGAAAACAAGATAGTGGTGTGTAAGCATAATAATAAAATAATATCCACAGTCCTGTGGCTTTTTAGGGGGGAGGAAATTATGTTTTCCATTGGGGATGGTGGTGTGGATGAGTAAAACTGTAAAACACAAGGCACGTTCTAGAGAATTGACACATTTCTGCAGTTTTCCTTCTTAAATCAGATTCTAGCTGGAGCTCTTTGTAACGAGCAGAACACAAACACCACATAATCATTTAACTTCCATTGCCTTGTCAAGAGACCAGACATGGGCTTCTGTGGCTGCACACTTGTTCTACAGTGTCATGAAAAGAAAAACCGAGTTTTCATTTGTTTTTCATCTCAAGTTTGTCTAAAACGGTATATCCAATCAATATATCATTTGACCCTCAGGTATCGACTTTTACATTAATATCCGCATTCTAACACTGAGTCTGTGTATATTACACCAGTGTCGTCTCTGTTTTGATCTCAACAAACAACTCAAGAGCAGACTCTGGCCTAGAGCGAGATTATGGGCCACGTCTTCATGTGATTACAATTGATTTTGTGATTACAGGTTATGCTGCGTTTGAATGATTCATAGATCAGTAATGGTCGCAACAATGGGCTACATTTTTATTAACCTTATTAATAAACCTCAACGAAGATGGAGCTAGTTAACGAGATTCAACATGAAGATGTTTTATGAAAGTGAAGTTTCCCCTCGGAGGCATATGGCGCGCGCGCGCGCGCACACACACACACAGTGTGAGAGAGAGAGAGAGAGAGAGAGAGAGAGAGAGAGAGAGAGAGAGAGAGAGAGAGAGAGAATAGCTGCTTTAAAACTACGCATCAACCGAGGTCTGCTCAAATGTAGCCTACAGGTTCAATTGCCTAGCGCTGATTTTAACTGGATAGTAAAACAATACTTCACACCACACACACAACAATTATCAATGTCACTAAATGAATGTAGACATACTGAAATGAGTCCAATTTCAACTAACGAATTGTAGATTATTTCCAGTTCATGATGAAAGAAAGTGTGGGGTTTTTGTGCACCTAGAAAGCAGCATATTTTGCTGACGACTTCCTGAATTTGCATATTCTGCTGAGAAAGCGTGTTGTCACCATCAACCAGAATCATTGATTTGAACAGCACCGTTGTTAATGAGCTTAATACTTTTGATTAATAGGACACATCAGTTAAATCATCGTTTTTGTGACCATGAACATACAGTAATGATGGTTTTTCCTACCTGTCTTTCTGCTGTCAATTAATCCTGGAAAATGCCCCTCTCATATGGTCTCCATGTTCAACGAGAAAAACCGTAATTCTAAAGAAATACCATTTCCTTGGTGCATCAAGGTGCCCACGACCAAACATAACCTAAGGAAATTGGCCACGCGAGCGTTCCAAAAGCGCAATTCCGGAGTCAAGAAGTCTCGAATGTATTGCCAAGACTTCCAGCCTCTACCAGCCTCACAATTTGGAGTTGGTTGATTGTGTAGCAATAGAGAAGTCTGCTGCCAAAGTTCCTGATCATTGAGCTTTCAGAACTTCCACATAGCAAAAGCACTAGCCTGGAAATAACCGCGGACTATCAATCATTGATGCCCACGAACATTTTTAACACAATTCATTTACAGTTGATTACATGGCAGTAACGCAACCCCGTCGAAATATTTGGAGTTGAAGAGGCTGAAGAGACAGCGAAGACGGACTACGAATCGGTTGCACCTGAGATAAGATCGCGCGCAGCCTGTCATCTCAGGCAAGGCTCCAGAGCGCGCGAGGCCCCCACAGAAGAGTTTTGGCGCCACTCAGTGGCACTTTGAGTCTCGAGCCATGGCGGATGATGAGGTAGGCAGAGGAACCCTTGCGTCGCTGTGGGGAAGTCCATTTATATACAAAGAGGAGGCGGTGTGCCTGGCCTGCTGTAAATTTAAATCATGTATTTTTATGAGGAACTAGCTAAATTAACCTCCTCTTATCTTCCTTGATTCGTATTACAGCAATAAGACAAAACACTACAAATGTATATATAGCTGTATCTTAAAGATCACAGTCAAATGAATGTTATAGGCTACAGCCTACAGAATAGTTTGTAGGCTGTATAAGCCTTTATAACCCTCAAAATCTAATTGACAGTTTGGATTTAAATGTTGTCATTGGCCTGCCAATAAGACTGTGTGAAATCAAGCAATTTAGAAATGAATATGTGTGGCTAGAAAGTTTGTTGTTGATGGATAAACATGAGAATAGGCTACTCTTAAAAGCTGACATATTGGGAAGTGCATTAGGCTCCAGATAAACTAAAGTCAAGAATGTAGGCTACTACTGTTTTCTTCCCAGGCTATTGCCTGTCACCTCTGTGAGCATTATCGCCTGGTCTAAAAGGCTTTCTATCCTGTAATTGCATTATCATCTCTCCATTTCTCAAGCGCCGTCTTTCCTCTGCTCCCATAAGACCGGAATTGGCAGAATAATCAATATCATGTTTTGAAATAGCCTGTGGAGAGGGAAAACAAACATTTGGATTTGGCTTTGATTGCCTTTAGGCACCCTCATGCATTATCATCATACCCATGAAGTCTTAGCCATAACCCTCTTTTTCTCCCTCTCCCTCTCTCTTACTATCCCTTCTCTCGGTCTTAATTTATCTCTTTCTATCCCTCTCTCAAACACACACACTCACACAGATATATTCACTCTGCCTCTCTCACACACATATACAGGCATTCATATACACACACACCCACACACAATCAAAGACTTCAGACTCCAGAAACAGAAACACACTCCATTAACTTGAAACGAAGATGTGCTGTGATGTTACGGAGGCAGAGACCTAAGCTGACAGCAACAGCACACATACACACACACGCACATCAGGGCCTGACATTACAGAGCTGCCGAAGACCAGGGCTGGTTCATCACTGGTATGGAGGGAAGAAGAGCGAGGGAAGAAGAGGGAGTCGGGTGGCTGAGCGGTTAGGGAATCGGGCTAGTAATCTGAAGGTTGCCAGTTCGATTCCCGGCCGTGCCAAACGACGTTGTGTCCTTGGGCAAAGCACTTCACCCTACTTGCCTCGGGGAGAATGTCCCTGTACTTACTGTAAGTCGCTCTGGATAAGAGCGTCTGCTAAATGTAATGTAAAGAAGAGCGAGAGAGCTACAGTGTGTGTGTGTGTGTGCGCGCGCGCATCTGTTAACTGAGCTCAAGTCAGTGCAACCTTCAGAGAGAAAACAAGCATATACACACACAAGTATATGCTTGTGTGTGTGACAGATTTACCTAATCTGTGAGGTACAGGGAGCCTGGGGGAGCCAGGGAGCCAGGGAGCGGCCTGGTTAGTTCACCATCCATCCACACCCTGTCTGTGCTGATGACCTCACAATGACGTGTGTGATGTGCAGGTGCCATGTTGCATCGCTCCCATGCTGCGTCGCTGCCATGCTGTGTTGTCTATGCTGTACAGTGATGTGCCCTGTCATTTGTGCTGCACACATGTTGTGTTGTCTTAAGTCTGTCCTCCTGTATGGTGTGTGGGTGTGTGTGTGTGTGTGTGTGTGTGTGTGTGTGTGTGTGTGTGTGTGTGTGTGTGTGTGCGTGATGTTCTATCCTCCTGTATGGTGTGTGGGTGTGTGTGTGTGTGTGTGTGTGTGTGTGTGTGCGCGTGATGTTCTATCCTCCGGTATGACAGATACACTACATGTCTGTATATGACAGTCTACCCTCCTGTTTGTAGTTGTGTAAATCATTTTAATTAGAGCTAATCTAATACTGAACTGCGTTAAGGCCTTAGCCTCAGTGGTATTCGCTCAGGGGGCAAATTAACATTTAAATTCTACATGTATAAACAGCACATGTGCAATACAGCAGTCTCCACACACCAGACACACCATGTTTATTCCAGTTGCAGCAATATGAAGAGCACAATAAATCTGAAAAATATAGCTTTTTAATAAAATACAATATGGAGCGTGGGCATGTTATAAGGGGCTTTAGCTGTGAATACCAGGCTGCTGACTGACAGGAAAAAAAACAATTTTGTGGGACTTGGACTTAATAAAGTCGGCCTGTGCCATCTCTAACCTCTACAGGGGGGTGATACCACCGCGCAAAAACTCCAAGGTGGACTCAATTTGGGGTGTTGATTGCGTTGGTCTAGCCTAAAATCCACCCAGCAGGGGGACACAACCTGAACCCTCCCTCCCTCGCTCCACCCCCGGTGCTCCCCTCCACCCGACTGAGCAG
The DNA here is from genome assembly GCF_963692335.1 of Osmerus eperlanus. Lineage (NCBI taxonomy): Eukaryota > Metazoa > Chordata > Actinopteri > Osmeriformes > Osmeridae > Osmerus > Osmerus eperlanus. The sequence goes on from NC_085018.1 coordinate 24,298,559, forward strand.
GAAGTGTGGGAGACGGTTTGATGTGCTCCAGAGTGGAGCATGAGGTGGAACAGGAAGGCGTAATGGCCTGGGGGATGTGGCTGGGCATCAATAATGCAGGACCAGCTGCAGTTAATGCTCTTTAATTCAACAGGTGCACAGAGCTGCAGACACTTCTGTTGCTACCTGCTTCACTCCTGTGTTGCTGCTTAAAAATAGAGAGGGGGGGGGGGAGAGAATGAAGAAACGTAGAAAGAGGGAGAGAGGGGGGCAGGAGAGAGAGAGAGAGAGAGAGAGAGAGAGAGAGAGAGAGAGAGAGAGAGAGAGAGAGAGAGAAAGAAAGAAAGAAAGAAAGAAAGAAAGAAAGAAAAAGTGAGAGAAAGACAGACAGATGGACGGAGGGAGGGAGGTAGGTAGGGAGGGGTAGGAAGAGAGGTCAGAGACTTGGATTATGATTCTTTGCCAGGTTTCTGAAAGCCTTTAGTCTGAATACCACCACAGCCATTAATGGATTTTATCATGAAGAAATCCCTTTAATGTTGTTTCTTCAAGCACTTCCTCTGGGAGAAAAGTAGACATCAAAGGAAAACATGACAGTAGGAAACCCACTTTTATTTGAATTTCCTTATTCAATAATAAAATATGAATACATATTGTTTACTTTGTGTCCCAAGGAACCAATATGCAACAACCATTTTTCGACAATATTCAGATTTTGCGCTGTGACGGATCGTATGACCAGGGGGTCATAGTTCAAGGCGCAAGGTTATGACAAAGTCATATGTCCCAATTGTATTCCTGTTTCATGCAACAGTATGTACTTTGTAAGACCAGCTGCATACTAAAAGTAAAAACAAAAAGTATGCAATCTGAAATGGCTCACCGTCACCTACTCTCCCAGAATGCACTGCTCTCACGCAGGAAGGCTGATCAAAAATATGTCATCTCTGCTTCACCTTCACCCACAGTGGGGCCCTGCACTACACCTGCGGTTGGTATAGCCCAGTGGTTAGAGTGTTTGACTGCAGATTAAGAGACTGCTGGTTCAAATCCTTCTCTGTACATCCTTTTGGATAACAGTGTCTGCTAAATGAACACAGTGTTGAAGACACCCTGGTGACCAGCAGTTCCTTGGTACAACAGTTCCTTTCTTATAGCAAAGCAGAGACTCGTATAAGGTTGGAGATTGAATCGTAGGGAACAGACAAAAACTTGGTAATGGGGATCACTTTTGATCTTTAGGAGGACACCTGGGCATTAAACAATTGTTGTTTTCACTAACTGTTTCTTTGAACTTTTTTTTTAACTGTTTCTTTGAACTTTTCTTTTTGAACTATTTCTTTGAACTATTTGTTGTGTTTTTCCCCAGTAAAAAGACAGCCTTAACACCTGCTTTACTTCGCCTGTGATGATGACCACACAACACTTCATACAGTAGATAAACTGGATTTATTTTATATCTGCTCCCACGAGGTTTGTGTGTATGTGTATGTCTCTTTGTGTGTCTGTGTGTGTGTGTCTGTGTCAGGCTGGGTAAGACAACAAACTGATTCATATTCCCTTATGGAAGATGAATTTCTCCTAATCTCTCGTAGACTATGGGTATCACTATGCATGAATCAGGGCTGCGTTTCCCGATAACGATGGATCGTAGCAAAGATCGAGCAAAATAATGAAACCATCGATATTTCTTACGTGCGTTTCCCAAACATGCTCTAATCAGAATCAGAATTCGGTTTATTCGCCATGTATGTTATACAAACACGGAATTTACTGTGGCAGGGAGGTGCAAAACACTAAACATATACAGATCTTAAATTAAGTAAAAGTACAAAAGTTTAACTATTTCTAAGAACTAAACAATCTAAGAATACAACTATTTAAATATAAAATAAAATATATATAAAAATAAGAATAATGAGCAGCGTGAATGGTCAACATAGTGCAGTCGGATACTGAGATAAAGAGTATAGATAAGGAGTAGGCTAATCTATGCGCTTTCAAGAGCTACGAATTTTCAAGAGACTCTTTAGCTACGGTGTCTTTGGGAACGGCCCTTAAAACTAAGATTCGTCGTACGATGGATTCTACGATCAATTTAGGCTTACGAAGCTTTCGGGAAACGCAGCCCAGGTCTGTTCAGTGTCTGGTGAGGGCCATATTTCATCACCTGTGCTATGGCTCTCTCTACTGGTAAAAACTTTAATGACATGACCTGATTCATCTTACTGTGAAGTGTCATCATTGGCATGACAACGACAGTGTCGAAGATATTGTGTGTGTGTGTGTGTGTGTGTGTGTGTGCGTATAGGATCTGTATAGCTCAGAGGTAGAGCATTTTAACTGCAGATCTAGAGTTTGAAGGTTCAAAATCTCTCTCTATACATTGCTTTGGATGAAAGGGTCTGCTAAATGAATACATTACATAATAAACTGTGATTCCCTAAGTCAATTCTTTGAGAAGGTTCTACTACTGGCATGTCCTTGTCTGATGAACAATCCCTGTTGATGTCCTTGGAGAACTGTCACTGTTTTGGTTCTTGTGTGAGGAACCATCACTGCCGAGGTCCTTGTGTGGATCCTAAGAAATCGGGTGACTGATAGGGTGACTCCTCTCACATTCCTCCACGTGGACTAATAGTGATGATGATTTTACCTCAAGTTCAAGTCCAAGTCTTTTATTGTCAGATGCACAGAACAACACAGGGTCAGACTGCAATGCAAAGCAACCTGACTTTACATTTACATTTATTCATTTAGCAGACGCTTTTATCCAAAGCGACTTCCAAGAGAGAGCTTTACAAAAGTGCATAGGACACTGATCATAACAACGAGATAGCCCCAAACATTGCGAGCAGCCAAAACATGAAGCACACATTGTGAACAACCAAAATAAGTGCCAAAGGGAAGAACCATAAGAGCATGCAGTTAAACAAGTTACAATTAAACAACATAAACCTCAAAAGTGCAAGAGTGTACCTGTAGAAAGCAAGCAACAATAATATATTTCACAGCGAGTACAAGAATTTTAAATCAGTTACAACTAACCAACAAGAGCAACAAGTCTCTCAATAAGAGTCATTGTGATCCTGGAGGAAACTAACATCAGGTCCAGCAAATCATTCCTAAGTACCGTTGTACTCCCGGAACAAGTGCATTTTGAGCCTTTTCTTGAAGGTGGGGAGACAGTCAGTGTCTCTGATGGAGGTGGGGAGTTGATTCCACCATTGGGGGGCCATAACATACATGCACACAGAACATAGATTACTATGTTCTGTGTGCTATCTATGATAGTGATGTGATAATAGTGATAATAGTGATGATGATTTTACCTGGGGGGTTCCTGGCCTGCAATTCAACTGTATGGGTTCAGAAACAGGCGGGAAAAAACTTGTCAGCTATTTTGAATTCAAGGTCAGGATATTCAAATCCAGTGCGTTTTTATCGATGTGGGGGGCTATAGTAGGCGTTACGTGTTGCAGCAGGGGCGATTCTAGGATCAGACCTTTAGGGGGGCTCAGCCCCCAATGAGAATGTGACATGGATACAGTGGCTTGCAAAAGTGTTAAACCCCCTTGTTAATAAATCACTAATTTCACTGGATAACAATTAATTCATTTATTTATTATTATGCAAAATATTGAAAGAATGAAAAAACTAAGAAAGTCCCTTTCCTCATGAACCACCAGCATCAAATTAAACGATAATGATGTGTCAACAATAAATAAACATTGTTTTAAGACGTTATAGCACTAAAACTGATTTAAGATAATAATTCATAATAATTCAATTAAAAATTAGTATTATTATTATTTGTAGGGGTGCTGAGACAAAATGTAGGTGTACTTGAGCACCCCTAAAAAGTCTAAAATCGCCACTGCAGCATAGCCTACGGTTGACCCTGTTGCTTAAACCGCGGTGCTTAGATCCTCGTCACTGAGAAGGGGGGGTATGAACCCGCCTTGTGTGAACCCAGCCCGTTTCATCCCAACCCACTGACCGTCGACGATTTGCGCTGCGTCCATCCTGAGCCAACGAAATCCCCGCCCGCGCGGAAGAACCGATTTATTTGCTTCACGCGCTGCTGACTGGTGGTGGTGAACGGGGGTTCTGTTTTGAATGAGGAAAACACTGTCTATCAAGCGTCACATGCTGGGGCCGCGGAATATCGCTTCCTGAAATGATCTTCGTCGTTGGTTCATCTTATTTTTCCCCTGATGTTTTTGCAACGCTAGATTCTGTCATTTAACATTCATACCGCAATGATAAGCAAAGTTAAAAACGCGATGTCCACGCTGGTGGGAGGAATGATGCCACACGGCCACCACCATCAGCACGGCTCTGGGAACGTTCAAAACTGCGGTCCGGACGGTCTACCTCCACGGTTTCCCTACGGTCGACCCGACTTTCTAGACCTAACCCAGGAGCTCCTCCAATACTCGACGGAACATGCTACGCGACCAGTGCTCACGTTAAAAACGGACAGCAGGCTTCCTTGGCGGACGGGATACGCAGAGTGAGTTGATCGACATGACATCATTCATTGAATAAAAGCGATGGAACAGACAGTAGCCGATACAGTCTTATATTATAAACCTATCATGTACGAGCACGCTGGGCATCCGCTACTATGGTGAATGTATTGAATGGCCTGTTGCTAAATTGAAATTAACATTTCCCTGTGTAACTAAACCGCTGTAGAGGCGGCAGCTGGCTTCTCTGCAGCGGAACACAGAATGCTGTATCCTGCTTGGTTACGTCGTAACATTACGACCCGACGGTCGGCCTCCTCTCTGCCAGTGCAATCTCGTCAAAATATTTCACTGCATTGCACAGGTTCATTCTTCCGGTACAGTTCAGTCGGTTTTCTCGTTCTAGTGGTTTGTCAGGAAGAGAAGGTAGGATATGCAGGCTAAAACATACACGAGGAACTCAAGGTCCTGCTGAAGGGGAATTGTTGAATGTCGTTGGTTGATCATTCAAAAAAGATCATAATGTTCAACTGATTACGTTTAATTAATGAATGTCCTCAAGCATTTAATGCGTGCTCGTGCGTGTATGTAGGCTATATGAGATTGAGAGAGAGAGCGATTACGAAATTCGGATTACCTTTAGACATGAACATAGGCTACATGGTCATGTTTTTATATATATATTTACATTTACATTACATTTAGTCATTTAGCAGACGCTCTTATCCAGAGCGACTTACAGTAAGTACAGGGACATTCCCCCGAGGCAAGTAGGGTGAAGTGCCTTGCCCAAGGACACAACGTCATTTTGCACGGCCGGGAAACGAACTGGCAACCTTCTGATTACTAGCCCGCTTCCCTAACCGCTCAGCCACCTGACTCCCACGTTTGACTCCCATATTTAGGACTGAAATCTGGTCAGGGGGAGGGGGGGGGGGTAGTGGTGAGGGTGGGGGTAGTGGTGAGGGTGGGGGTAGTGGTGGTTGGGGTCTGGCCACGGTGAGGGGGCTCTGGGGGGGCAGCAGAGCAGAAGCCCATGCCTGGGAGAAATGGCTCTGCGTGAAGACCATCCCTCTCTGGTTGTGGAGTAACAGATGACCAACTGCTGAGTCACAGAGTCTGGCACAAGGGACTGGTCAGGGGGCAGGCAGGACTTGAACTGGTGGAGGGAGGGATGGGAAGAGGAAGAGGAGAGAGTGAGGGAGAGAGGGATGGAGAGTACAAGGGAATGGAGGGGATGGGGTAGGGAGGGAGGGAGGGGTGAGTGAGTGAGATGGAGAAAGGGAAAGAGGTAGGACAGGGGGAGGGAGAAATTGAGTTGTATTGAAGCAGAGAAAATGGAGGGAAGCAGAAAATATCAGGGGGAGTGAGGGAGGAATAGATGGAGATGCTCATCTCCTAGCATCCATCCATCCCAAGGGCTTATCTGTCATGCAATATAATGCACAGTTATGAGTGGGTTATCATGTATACTGCTCAGTTGAGAGTGGGTTATCATACAGTAAAATGGGCCAGTAATGAGTGAGTTATTCATCCTGTGACATCAGTGTATGCTGGCCTCCTCTATTAACTGACAGTAAAGAAGAATATAACCTACTTGAGATCATTTTGTAAAACATTTGAGATTTGATTCATTTAGAAGACTCTTTGTGACTTAATAACTCTCTGTTTGATTTTGGATGTTCTCCCTGTTGTTGACTGCACCTTCAGGTCTTTGTGCTGCTAGCTCCTGCAAATCATTGTCTGGAGTAACTAAGCCAGCTGTACACCTGTTCCATAACAACACGTGATATTAGCATTTACAGTGCTTTGGCTGAATCAGCTATGATTAGTTTTTTCTTTGTTGTCCCTCTCTCAATCACTCTCTCCCTCTCTCTCTCTCTCCCCATACTCTCTCTCTCTCTCTCTCTCTCTCTCTCTCTCTCTCTCTCTCTCTCTCTCTCTCTCTCTCTCTCTCTCTCTCTCTCTCTCTCTCTCTCTCTCTCTGTCCCACACACATAGACACTCACTCACTGGCCAAGATTATTTGCGGTCAAGCACTTAACAACAGGACTGCTGGCCCAGTAATAGAGGCCTGGTTGCTGTTGCATAACCCAACATCTGACTCCCCCACTCTCCAGAAGCACAGTGACTCACAGGGAATAGAAGTTCTCAGGAAGATCTGTCCTGCTATCATTGTTCAGCGCTTCGTTTTCCAAATTGCACAGCAGTTAACTGATTTGAGATGTTGTTTTTGCACTGTAGTATTATTTTGTTCTAGCCTGGGTGTCAGCCGAACTTAGCCCCGCCCACAAACAATTTTGGTCAGGAAGTTGGGTCTGGGGTGGCTCGGTTGGGGGAAAACTATGTCCGAACAGGAGCTGTTCGGACCAATTAAATTGTCAGGGCGGGCTTTATACAATGATGGACAGATGATCAACAGAAACGTAATCAACCACGTCACCAAAGAGCGCTTGGGTTTAATTTGTTTTCAACAAACAACATACTACGTTGCTCTGATTTTTTGTAGGTCTATCCAATTGAGTGAAGATGCTTTTTTTTTTCGGGTTCGGTTGAAACACGCCCCAAACTCACAGCCCAACGGAGCGGTATCTGACTAGAATTATGAGTATGACAACGTCAGGCTAATTTTGTTCACCATGCCTAGTAGGGGTGGAGGAAAAATCGATTCACATTTGAATCACGATTCAGTCTTCTAGCGATTCACAAAAAACATATATATATATATATATAAACATTTTGGGGTAAAAAAAATCTCAACAAATCGTGAATGAACTATTATAGTTGTATCTTTATCTAAACTGATCTTTGATCTTCTGCTGTAAAGGGACTAGACCACACCAACATGTCCACATTCTCACGCTGTTGTGCTCTGGCGGCCATGTTGTTGTTGTTGTTGTTTATCTCCTTCACCTTGTTACTGAGGGGTTGTACTTTATTTACCAACATTTGTCTAATCTACCAACCTAACCGGTATAACCGTCACAGAGAGGTGGCACATAGTTTAATCAAACACGCCTCGAACGTTTCATCTGTGTTTGGAGAGAAGCATGTGACCCTGCCTCAGTCTGGGTCACAGTGACAGCCCTCTGCAGAGACTCAGTATCTCACATGCAACACTTTCATTGAGCTTTCTGAATGACACACACCCACGCACTGGTACCACCCTGTCTACACACACACAACCACACACACTGGTACCACCCTGTCTACACACACACCCACAAACACTGGTACCACCCTGTCTACACGCACACACACACACACACACACACACTGGTACCAACCTACATACACACACAGGTACCATTCTGTCTACCCACACACAAACTGGTTTCAACCCTAGCCACCTGGGCAGGGCGCACTAGCCTCAACTAGATACCAGCTCCTTACTAAAAGAGAACTGCCCTGCCCACATTTTCTTATCACATGCCACTTAAGAAGCCTCAGGGCTGTTGGGGAGTGAGAGATGTGGGCCTACTGTCAGTTCACTACCAGGGCTGTAGACTTACGTACACAGCGTGGGTAGAAACATCTGCAGCATGATTACCGTAGAGTGCGGTCCTCTTGGACAAAAAATGTAGCCTACCTACGTTGCGCTGTCAGGCTTAGGGTGTCTGGTTTAGTGTCCCTCAATGTCACCTTAGGTTAACCGGTGAAACAGCATGTTGTTGTGTTACACACCAACACCAACAACAACTTTATGATTCAGAGATCAACAATCTCTGAATAGTAAGAGAAACCTGCTGGGCAGTAAAGTTTACCTACAGACCCATGAGTAGGAAACCACAGACACCCAGACAGAGAGGGGTTAATTGTGGTTGTGAGTCCCTCCTTTCTTATTTTCAGTTCCAGGCTGAGGGTGTGACAGGAAATCGAGTGTTGGGTATCTGGTCTCTCAGTCTGGTCACTGAGATGGTTGAGAAAAACCCCCCAGATAAAACATAGGTCACGATGTGGCATCGTCATTTCACAAGAAAAGCAACATTTTGGTCAAAAATGAGGAAGTGACTTGAGCCAGAAGCATCCTCTTTTTTAATTGTGTGTGTGTGTGTGTGTGTGTGTGTGTGTGTGTGTGTGTGTGTGTGTGTGTGTGTGTGTGTGTGTGTGTGTGTGTGTGTGTGTGTGTGTGTGTGTGTGTGTGTGTGTGTGTGTGTGTGTGTGTGTGTGTGTGTGTGTGTGTGTGTGTGAGAGGGAGAGGGAGGGAGGGAGAGGGAGGGAGAGGGAGGGAGAGGGAGGGAGGGAGGGAGGGAGGGAGAGGGAGGGAGGGAGAGGGAGGGAGAGGGAGGGAGAGGGAGGGAGAGAGTGTGTAAGGGGGAGTCAAACACACACAACTCTAACAATGTCTTTCTCTGTTAGTCACATGTTGCCATATGACTGGAGCCATAGCTGAGGGTAGCTTTAACTTCTGAACACAAGTTAGGCACTTTAAAACAAGGCTGATCAGATTTTGTCTATAACTGGTCCAAACTGGCCCTCGGAATCTTGAAACTTAGATTCAAACAACGTCAGTTGAGATGGGACTAACAGAAAACGTAACCTTGTAACCTTATCCTTCCTGCTTACGATTTTAACCCTTCCACCCCTGAACCAACCAGAGATGGACAAAAGAGTTGGTCTTGCTCACGGTGCCCGCAAATATTTGCCAACGTGCTGTAAAGATAACCCTGTGTTGAGCAACGCCTGAAAGTCCAGAGGACAGCACACTTGTAGTCCTCTCTTATCATCTGCCCTTATGCACAGATCTTCTCTCTGGCTTTCACTGCAGCTTTCAACTGATTAGAAACTAGATGGCTTTTTATAATCCAGATTTGGGCAGCCTTGCTAGTGTGTTAACACACTCTGCTAGCAGAATCTTTAACTGACAAGCAAGTGCAACATATTGGACTGCTAATACATGACACTCTCTGTCTCTCATTCTCTCTGCTTCTCAATCTGCCTCCCTCCATCTCTCTTCCTCTCTCTCAGTCCCTTTGCCATCTTTTTATTCTTCCTTCTTCCCACCCTCCCTCTTTTTCTTTCTTTCTATACCGCCCTCCCCCACTCCATCGCAGTGGCATGATGGAGTCTCTAGTAAACCTCTATATACTGCTGTTTCCAGGACGCTTAAGGACAATGTCTGAAATTGTGCTTTAGATTATTAAAATCCAATGTACGATTTAAATCCAATAGTTCTATCATTGAGACTGAGAAGTGTTGCGTAACAGTCGGACATGAGTTGTCTCCCCAGGTTAGGAGGAAGTGATCGATCGTTGTACAGTAGCAGCTATGTCATCTCAGATCTTACACTTTGAAAGTGTCGGACTGTCAGCACCAAAATACTGTCTGAACTATTGACTCCTGATCCTTGATCTTCTGCATGTTTCTATGATGCTTTGGACAAAAGCAGATGTTGAATGAAGGAAATATTTTCTTAAAAGCAAAAGTTTTTAACACAGAGAACTGGACTGTTTAACACAGAGAGACGTTGACTGTTTAGAGAGAAAGAGATTGTTAAACAGAGAGAAGGAGACTGTTTAACAAAGAGAGAACTGTGCTGTTTAACACAGTGAAGGGGGCTGCAGAGAACAGTTTAATGCAGTGCTCTCCCTCCCCACCGCAGTGGCCTGGAGTCACCTCCTCACCGCAGTGGCCTGGAGTCACCTCCTCACCGCAGTGGCCTGGAGTCACCTCCTCACTGCAGTGTCCTGGAGTCACCTCCTCACTGCAGTGGCCTGGAGTCACCTCCTCACTGCAGTGGCCTGGAGTCACCTCCTCACCGCAGTGGCCTGGAGTCACCTCCCCACCGCAGTGGCCTGGAGTCACCTCCTCACCGCAGTGGCCTGGAGTCACCTCCTCACCGCAGTGGCCTGGAGTCACCTCCTCACCGCAGTGGCCTGGAGTCACCTCCTCACAGCAGTGGCCTGGAGTCACCTCCTCACTGCAGTGGCCTGGAGTCACCTCCTCACTGCAGTGGCCTGGAGTCACTTCCACACCGCAGTGGCCTGGAGTCACCTCCTCACTGCAGTGGCCTGGAGTCACCTCCTCACTGCAGTGGCCTGGAGTCACCTCCTCACTGCAGTGGCCTGGAGTCACCTCCTCACTGCAGTGGCCTGGAGTCACCTCCTCACTGCAGTGGCCTGGAGTCACTTCCACACCGCAGTGGCCTGGAGTCACCTCCTCAATGCAGTGGCCTGGAGTTACGCAACACTTCTCAGTCTCAATGATAGAACTATTGGATTTAAATTGTACATTGGATTTAAATCATCTCAAGCACAATTTCAGACATTGTCCTCAAGCATCCTGGAAACAGCAGTATATAGAGGTTTACTAGAGACTCCATCATGCCACTGCGATGGAGTGGGGGAGGGCGGTATAGAAAGAAAGAAAAAGAGGGAGGGTGGGAAGAAGGAAGAATAAAAAGATGGTAAAGGGACTGAGAGAGAGGAAGAGAGATGGAGGGAGGGAGGCAGATTGAGAAGCAGAGATAACTTTTTCTGCAGTGGCCTGGAGTCACCTCCACACTCTGCCTACAGTACTGAGATGACACAGCAACACATAGGGCACAGTGTGCAGTACACGATAGACATATCAATATAGTCTTTTTCCAAATGTTTGGATGTTTGATATTAGTTTAAACAATAGGTTTGGATGTGATATAGTAACAAAAAAAAACAAATACAAAAAAAGCTTCTGGGAGATAGCTAGTCGAAAATATTTTTGCAAGCTTTTGAAACATTTATTTTGATTTTTTTTGTGAATGTTTTTTATTTTATTTGTTTTATCTTTTTGAAAAGTAAAAAACATTTTTTCTCCCAAAAACTTTTTCTAAACATTCAATATTTTCAAAAAGCTTATAGTAGCTTATAGTTTGGTATAGGATATTATAGTGGGGAATTGTATAGTAGATTGTAGTGTGCTATACTGCAGGCCAGATCATTATAGTAAAGTACATTATTGTGCAGCATAGCGCGGTGCAATTAATTGACAGTCCATCGTAGTGCAGTACAGTACCACAGAATAGAGTGGGGTGCAGAGAGGTATAGAGTCACACATCACTGTGAAGCTGTTATCCTCCCATCATCTCCCATCTCATCAATTTACTATGGCAGGAAGGTGCATACTGTGAAGACTGCGTGCGTGCATGTGTGTGTGTGTGTATGCGTGGACTCCTAGCTAACCCTTGTCCGTCTCCAGGGTGATCAACGCAGGGAAGAGCATGCTGAACGAGGACCAGGCTTGCTGTGAGAAGCTGCTGATCAGGAAGACCAGCGGCAAGCAGCGCAACTCCACCATGCTGGAGGACAACGGGGTGAGGAACACGTTCTCCACGGAGAACCCTGAAGAAGCCCAGGGTTCCCTACCTCTGTCGTTCTCTATGGAGAACTGTGAGGAACACAAGGGTTCCCTACCTCTGTCGTTCTCTATGGAGAACTGTGAGGAACACAAGGCTTCTCTACCTCTTATCGTTCTATGCCGGCAACACTGAGGAGCCGGGGGTCTCTGTACCGGGGTGAGACGGAGAACGCTGAGGAACGGTACCAGACCTGGGGGATCATAAATCCTCATCACGCAGAAACGAGGGAGGACATTTTTGGAACAACAAATTCGATCAGGAGCCAGATCATGTGTCTGGTGGGCTACACTGTCAGTGGGAGGGTGTACAGCCAGGGGACAGGACAGGCCAGAGGATGCAACTGAGGGAGGATAGGATTATATTATTCATACAAATATTCACAGACAGACAGATAGATATAATTACAGGCCAGATGGCCATATCACTGTTGCTGTCTCCACAAGACAAAATTCAACGAAAGAACACGCTCTCTCACTATTTCAAATGAATGAGCTCAGCAGTCGACAGTCTGCAGTCCAAGAGCCTGTCAAGCCAGCCCCTCTCAGAGCACAAACACACAAACGCAGCCCCCTCCCCCTCCAGCCCCCTGCCCCTTCCACCACTTCTACCCCTCTGTCCTAAATCAATTACATAATCTCTGAGAGCTCCCCCCTCCCCCAGCCTCCTGGTCAGAGGAGGGATAAACATATGTCCCAGGCCTGCTCCATGCTGGTAACTGAGCTAGCGTAGCATCAGTCCCTCCAGCATAGCTAGCCTAACAGCAGTCCCTTCATCTTAGCTAGCTTAGCAGCAGTCCCTCTAGCGTAGCTAGCATAGCAGCAGTCCCTTCATGTTAGCTAGCCTAGCAGCAATCCCTGAACTGTGACCCACTGAAGGGGCACTGGTGTCACACTACACTACACTGCCCTCAGTGTCACTGCTCCCTCTGAAGGCTTTACTGGCATGCCCATTTAGGTCACTGACTTTATAATTCTGCAAGTCGTTGAGAGTTGGATAAACGCCTTCAGCTATATGAGGTAAAAACATCCACGTAAATGCTTTTCTAGCACACAGGTGGAAGGGCATCTGAATCATCAGCTGGTTCCCAGGTATTATGGGATGTATGAGTATTATGGGTTGCCCTGTTTGCTGGGGTTACCGTGGCGCTGCAATGCCTGAACTGGTATCTTCTTTCGTCCTAATCCAGCTTTGTCCTGTACCCCATGGGCCAGGGGCTGCTGGGACGAGAGGATTAGCTCACTGTAATTACTATGGAGCCACAATGTACAATAATCACTATGAATTACCACTGTGTGGGGCTTTACATCCCCAGCTCAAAGAAGATCATTAGTAATGGCTACTTTTTACTGAAGTACATGTCAGAGCCCATACTTCTTTACTTTAACTTTAACTAACGTGGAAAATGGTAGTCAGTACTTCAACTTTTACCATAGACTTTTTAAACATGAGTATCTGTAATTCTACTTGAGTGAACGATGTGTGTGCTTTTGCCAGTCTTGCAGACAGGCTGAGCCAAACAGAAAGAAAGTATCTCCTCTGCTTAACTGTTGGTCTACCTTCAAAGGACGCCACAGCAGACACACACACAGAGACAAACACACACAATCACACAGAGACAAACACACACACACACAGAGACAAACACACACACAAGCGTACAGACATAGTGTCTCAGTCTGACGTGTGCTATCCCTCTGCAGGACGGAACGGGGATCCCCATGTTCTACTGGGGCGTGTTCGACGGCCACGCGGGCTCCGGCGCGGCCATCGTGGCTTCCAAACTCCTCCACCGCCTGATCAGGGACCGGCTGGGCGACATCGCCCACCTGCTGGAGAACCCCACCGCTGCTCCCCCAATCTGCCTGGCCAAGAACGGTAGCCCCTACCAGGCGGACGTGAAGAAGGGTGCGGGCCAGGGCTCGGCGGAGGATGGCGACGGGGTCAGCGACGCCACCATCCGCTTCCACATGGAGAAGACGGTTAGTCTGGAGAGCCTGGTGATGGGAGTCATAGAGAACGCCTTCAAGCAGATGGTGAGTCTGGAGGGATGTCTTTGTTTGCACGCGTCCGATAACGTGTTGATTTTTACTCCTTTGATCGATGTGTTCATTTAGCTTTTATTCAAAGAAACGTACGAGGGGGGAGGAGGGGGTATTTGATCTTGGGATGTCTTGACCTTCACTGAAATGCTCTAACCCCTGAGCTCTTGTGTGTGGAAGCTGTTGATGACGTAGTGTCGAGTGTGACCTGCTGTGTGTGTGTGCTGCAGGATGAGCTGATAGAGAAGGAGAAGGCCTCCTATGCCATCTCAGGGGGTTGCTGTGCCCTGGCTGCTGTTCATCTGATGGGGAAGCTGTACGTCGCCAATGCAGGAGACAGCAGGTAGGTCACACACTGGTCACATACTGGTCACACATTGGTCACACACTGGTCACACACACTGGACACACTGGTCAAACACACTGGTCACACACTGGTCACACACACTGGACACACTGGTCACACACACTGGTCACACACACTGGTCACACACTGGTCACACACAAGAACCAGTATGACAACAGGACTGGTCACACACTGGTCACACTCTAAAACCAGAAGGGTTAGTGTTAATCAGAATCCGATTTCTGCCCTCTGCTGTATACGTGGTGCAACTGCAGTGTCATTAAGCAGATGGGCTGGAACCTTCATAAAGTTTTAACCCTGAGCTGAACCTTCCTCCTGTGATGTTTCTCTTCTGTTGCTCTCTCTTTATTCTCCCTGTTTCTCTCTCTTTATTCTCCCTGTTTCTCTCTTTCCCTCCCATTATCTTCCCCTCTCTCCCTCCTTCCCTATCTCCCTCCATCCTTCCCTCTCTCTTTCCATCCCCCTCTCTCTCTCTGTCCTTCCCTCCCCCTCTCCCTTTACTCCTCTCTCTATCTTCCCACCCTCTCTCTTTTCCCACAGAGCCATAATAATCCGCAATGATGAGGTAATCCCGATGTCCAACGAGTTTACTCCAGAATCAGAGAGGCAGCGTCTGCAGTACCTGGTGAGCTCAGAGGCTCCTCCACATTACCTGCTGTGTGTGTGTCTGTGTGTGTGCACGTGTGTGTCTGTGTGTGTGCACGTGTGTGTCTGTGTGTGTCCACGTGTGTGTGAGCCATCCAACCTCTAAGTTAGTTAAATAAGAAACGTAACTAACCCCCCCCCCCTTCCCCACGCCCCTGAGTAGCAGAGGAGCCGTCCCTGCGTACTTACGTCCCCTGCGTCCCTACGTCCCTGCGTCCCTGACACTTCCTACGTCCCTGCGCCCCTACATCCCTGCGTCCCTGACACTTCCTACGTCCCTTCGTCCCTGACACTTTCTACGTCCCTACGTCCCTGCGTCCCTACGTCCCTGCGTCCCTGACACTTTCTACGTTCCTACATCCCTGCGTCCCTGACACTTCCTGCGTCCCTACATCCCTGCGTCCCTGACACTTCCTACGTCCTTACGTCCCTGACACTTCCTGTGTCCCTACGTCCCTGACACTTCCTGTGTCCCTACGTCCCTGACACTTCCTACGTCCCTACGTCCCTGACACTTCCTGCGTCCCTACGTCCCTGACACTTCCTGCGTCCCTACGTCCCTACGCCCTTGCGACCCTGCCTCCCTGACACTTCCTACGTCCCTACGTCCCTACGTCCCTGACACTTCCTGCGTCCCTACGTCCATGCGTTCATACATCCCTACGTCCCTACATACCTATGTCTCTGCGTCCCTGACACTTCCTGCGTCCCTACGTCCCTGCGTCCCTGACACTTCCTGCGTCCCTGACACTTCCTGTCAGAGGGGGAGCGAGTGCTCTGAACCACAGCCCTGGATCGCCCACAGTCCCCTGCTGCAGCTGCTGGTTCTATTTGAGTCGAGGAGTGGGAGTCGAGCCCTGGGGGAACTCTGGAGAGACTTGTGTATTTCTGTCATTTATATAACGGTCCCCCCCCCTCCCCGCCATCGTTTTGGTTATACAGCAGTGAAGAAGCCAAACCCAGACCTCCTTCCTGTGCTTGGTGCTGTTTTCTTAGTGTCTCTCCTACTCCTTATATACCAATTAGCTGTGGTTCTTGAACCCGTTCAGGATTCTTGGAACCTTGCCGCTATCTAGCGAACCGGCTTGTGTTTCCACGGGTTTCGAGCGGGAGGGTTCTAGTCGTCAATGGGAGTGTTTTTTAGTTTGTTTATTATTTGTTCTTGAGATCGCGTGAACGCAGCCCACTCTGGGCCAACTCTCAGCCTAGTTTGGCAGACTGCTTACTGCTTTCTCCCGCTACTCTTTAATCTTCACCTGCAACTCAGGAGATTATCAAATCGTTTCCAAGGATTGGGTTTCATCAACAGACCGCTGGCACGCTCTTGCCTCCCAGACGATTTCCCGACTCCTCTTTTCTCTATTTCCAAACTGTCACCACGCAGGTGCATGTCATGTAAATGAAACGTCATCGTTGTGTTCGTGGTTCTGTGTGTCCCTGCAGGGCTTCCTTAGGCCTGAGCTGCTGGGTAATGACTTCACACACATGGAGTTCCCCAGGAGGATCCAACACAAGGAGCTGGGCAAGAAGATGCTGTTCAGAGACCACACCATGACCGGCTGGTAACACACCCGTCAAGCACAGAAAACACTTCACATGAAGAGTACATGAACTACCATGCATCACCATTAGTGACCTGCCCCTGTTCTGAGACACAGAGCTTTACTGTGGCCTAGTGTCCATCGCTCCAGTGTAGAGGGAGTGAATGTAAACTGGTATCATAGGTAACTGAGTTTATCAATTACATAAAGAGATTATGGAAAGATTGGAGTGAGGGGGGGGGGAAAAATCGCTGTCCTATTTTTCGGGCTCCAGTGCTGTGTTAATCCTGGTTATGTGTCCCGCTGTGTTTGCAGGGCCTACAAGACCATCGTGGAAGACGACCTGAAGTTTCCTCTCATATACGGAGAAGGAAAGAAGGTGAAGTTGTTGATCGAGATGAACATGAACGTTGAACATTGTGCCAGGCATCTGACAGTGTATGGGCATGCAGGTGTACGTGTGTGTGTGTGTGTGTGTGTGTGTGTGTGTGTGTGTGTGTGTGTGTGTGTGTGTGTGCAAATGCTTCACATGTGCCTATAGAACTGCATGTAAACCACCCCAAAACCCTCTAATGTTGGTGTATGTGCGTATGGCCATACAGGTGTGTGTGGATGGCCGTGCAGGTGTGCGTGCGTGTGTGTAGTCATTATTCTTCATAGGAGAAGTGTTCCTGAGTCAGGGATCCCTCTAAGAGTATTTTCCTAAAATCCAAAGCACACCTCCAGGTACTAACCCACATTATGGTGTGTGTGTGTGTGTGTGTTCAGGCTCGTGTCATGGCCACCATCGGAGTTACGCGAGGTCTGGGAGATCATGACCTGAAGGTGTTTAACTCCAACATCCACATCAAGCCCTTCCTCTCCTGCTGTCCTGAGGTGAGACACTGGTCACTGTGGTCACTCTGGTCACTGTGGTCACTGTGGTCAAGCTGGTCACTGGTCACTGCATGGTGTCAGCTGGGGGACAGCATGGGGAACAGCTTTTTGACTGCTGATCAAGAGGTTATGAGTTCAAATTCCCCCCTCTACCTGCTGTCTGCTGAATGAACACGTTGTTTTCATGGTGCTGGTTCTACAGCCCGGAATCCCACACTGTCAATACTTTGGCACGTGAGACAGTACAGCTCACTACAGTGAAACCGTTTTTATTTATTTTTATTTAACCTTTATTTACCCAGGCAAGATCATTAAGAACACATTCTTATTTCCAGTGATGGCCTGACAAAAAGCACAAGATTTTTGAGGGAGAGGGGAAGGGGGCT
The DNA here is from genome assembly GCF_963692335.1 of Osmerus eperlanus. Taxonomy (NCBI): domain Eukaryota; kingdom Metazoa; phylum Chordata; class Actinopteri; order Osmeriformes; family Osmeridae; genus Osmerus; species Osmerus eperlanus. Next base: position 24,316,200 of record NC_085018.1, read on the forward strand.
AAGGAAAAAAACTCAGGTTAAAAATCACAACGGTACACAACCACAGCAGTACAGACATACAGAAAAAAGCACAAAGCAACAACAAAAAACAAGCAGGTTAAGCAAAGCAGGTCTTTAATAACATAGGGAGTCAGGGGGGATAAAAATGTTAAAAGCACAAAGCAAGACAGAGATTATTTACAACAACCATAATCAAGACACAGACTGACACTGGCAGGTATGAACAAAGGATACAGACAGGAGAAAACAAAGCAGGCAACATCAGTACAACAGGAGGACAAACTAGGCAGTTGGCAACAGACAAAAGACAGACCATGGGGATGAATAGACAACAAGATACTGAGGGGAGGGGTTAAAAGGTGAAAAAGCATTTACAGGGTTCAGTGAGGATGCGTGAAATGGTTTCTTTGAAGGCAGGGATGGAAATGAATTTCACTGTACAGTGAAACAGTACAGCTCACTACAGTGAGACAGTACAGCTCACTACAGTCAAACAGTACAGCTCACGACAGTGACACAGTACATCTCACTACAGTGCACTGGATTGAGATTTTATATTGCCTTACTTTTTATACATCTAGCAGAATCTTTCATCCAAATCAACGGACAAAGAAAACATAGTAAATGCTGCAGACAATCAAGGACAAGGAGTTCACAGTTTGAACGCTATCTCAGTGGTTAGTGCCAAGAAACAGTCTCTATTTGTACCAGTTGCGGTGCAACAATAACCTCTACTACAATATGACATAGTTAAATATTAGCATACGATAGTCCTTCTGACTGTACATTTCTACTCCACTTCCTGAACCTTCTCACCTCCTCACCTTCTCACCTCCTCACCTTCTCACCTTCTCACCTCCTCACCTCCTCACCTTCTCACCTTCTCACCTCCTTGCCTTCTCGCCTCCTCACCTCCTCACCTTCTCACTTCCTCACCTCCTCACCTTCTCACCTCCTCACCTCCTCGCCTTCTCGCCTCCTCACTTTCTCACCTCCTCACCTTCTCACCTCCTCACCTTCTCACCTCCTCGCCTCCTCACCTCCTCACTTTCTCACCTCCTCACCTCCTCACCTTCTCACTTTCTCACCTCCTCACCTTCTCACCTCCGCACCTCCTCACCTTCTCACCTTCTCCAGGTGAAGGTGTACGACTTGTCTGACTACAAGCATGGCCCCGATGACGTCCTGGTCATGGGCACAGATGGATTGTGGGACGTGACCACTGACAGGGATGCTGCTGATGCCGTGTCTGGCTTTCTGGCCTGCTGCGACCCCACCGACCCCCTGAGGTACAGAGTCCAGAACGTTCTACGTGTCTAACCCTGGCCCGTGAGGTAGAACGTCCTAGATGACTAACCCTGACCTGTGAGGTAGAACGTTCTAGATGACTAACCCTAACCCATGAGGTACAGGTACAAAACATTCTAGATGTATAACCCTGACACATGAGGTAAATCATTCTACATGTCTAACCCTAACCCATGAGGTACAGACCCAGAACATTCTAGATGTCTGAAATATATCTTCTTGCTGATACCTGCATGTATATGTGTGTGTGTGTGTGTCCCCATATGTAAATGCAATCCAAGCCAAGGGTAAAATGTATGCGTAGTACTAGTATCACCACTAGATGTCTAACTTGAACAGTTTCCTGCACTAGTCAAACTGGCTTAGTGGGTAGGAGTTAATATCTCAACAGTATATACAGTGATTCACCAGTGCTATGACCACTAGAACTACAAAAAAAGATACAGATTCATTAGTATCTCCATGGTGATATGTTAGGGAAATTGTAGGGTCAATTCTATTCCCATGGTGATATGTAAGGTAAATTCCATCTCCATGGGGATATTTAAGGTTAATTCCGTCTCCGTGGTGATTCATGATGTAAACTGTATCTCCACGGCGACAGGTACACACTGGCTGCCCAAGACCTGCTGATGAGGTCACGCGGCGTGCTGAAGGAGCGGGGCTGGAGGCTGCCCAATGACAGACTGGGCTCGGGCGATGACATCACCGTGTTTGTGATCCCGCTGGCGGAACACGAGGTGGCGGAGACATGACAGGTCGCCCTGACAACCTAGAGAGGACAAACCCGCCGCGCTCGGAGGACGGTGCTCAACGCCGCCCCCCCATCACCACCTCGCCGCCCCCCGCCCATACCCCCTCCGTAGCGTTGGACAAGGGGGAGTGAAGACGACACTTCCCTCATGGGGAAGCCAACCGCTTGGCCCCCAACCTCCTCTGGCCCCCCTCCTCCACCTTCCCCCCCCTCCGGTCTGCCCCCCCAACCTCCTCCCCCCGGCCTGCCCCCTTCCCCAACCTCCCCCAGGCTCCCTCCAAACATCTTCCTGTTTGAGATTCATGGAACCGGCCCTCCTATGGCATAACCTCTCCCCAGCCTCCAGACCAGCTGGGTGTTGAGGAGCAGCTGTACAACGAGACAAAAGCCCCTGTAGTGTCGTAGATCTACCGTGCATCGCTCCCTCAGAGAGATCTCACTTCAGGATCTTTACCTAGTGAGAACGTTGTTTTAGTGGCTGGAAAAGGAACTGGAAGAAAGCCAGGAGTAAGAATGTGAAAGCAGATGATTATGTTTATGTTATTTATTTATGGATGTGGAGGGCATAGAAAACAAAGATTGTGAGCTTGAAGTTCTACTTTGGCCGTCGTTCAGCAGCTTGATGTCTGACCGTTGTGAAGCGCTGGAATGTGCTGCATCATGAAACCTCCCCTGTTGGAGACCAAACGGTTCACATTTAACGAAACAGGACGAATAACAGAACGCACTTTACTTAACTGTCTTATTGGTTCTTTTTTATGTTTATTTTTTGGTTCTTTTTTCTTTTTTCATCATGTTAAAAAATGTATGTTACCTTTATAAAGGCTACCTTGTTTCTGTTCCATTTAAAGGTGGATGATTGTGTCTGACAATAATGTAAACATGCCTGGAATCGGACCTAGAGGTGCATCTCCTGAGGGAGGTGTGCAATCAAATGTTGTTTTTGGATCCCAGAAACATGCTAGAAAGTTTGCTTGATCTGTCCGTGTAGCAGAGATCGATCTAACGATAACACTTTGGATATAAGCGCTTGCTAAACGAATACAGAACAGTTTTACCGTATCCTTCCGCTGAGGCCCAGGAAGACTGTTCTCCGTTTAGTCACGCTTGTTCAGATCAGAGGTGCAGTTTGAGTTTGGGTTGGTGTTCGTTGGTACAGCATGACATGAGCTTCACTCAACTGCCTTAATATTCTTAAGGGGTGAATTAAGATCTGCGTGCTTTTGTTTTCGTCTTCTCGAAAGCACTCAAGTTTAATCATGTTAGAAGTGACCTCAACTGTGTACCTCGAGATGTTTTAGGTTTCCCTTGTTAAGACGAGGCCTACGTTGTCATGAGTAGCCTAGCTATGGTATCTAGGTCGTCTGTAGCTTTTAAAGCTTGTTTGATGTTTGAGAAATATTTGTTTATCATTTAATTTTTATTCTATGTTCATTATCATATCATTGTAAGTTTTAGATAACGACTGACCCGATTAGGGTAGAGGAATGTGTACCAAATTTGAAATAAATATAACTGTCCCTTTTATTAGATTTAATGTCGACTCTGTGACTGTCGATTGATTGATTCTTTTATTTGCGTGTCAAGCACAAAAAGTGCCAACTGCGGTGAGGACAGGTAAGTAGACCGTCCATTCATTGCATTAGGCCCGAGTGCCATGATTTTTTTTATTACAGTCCTCCTATGACAACGGATATCTGATTCATTTTATTGTCAGAACATTTGATTTAGTGATTGTTTTCAAGATATGCAAATATGACAAAAGGTGCTTCTCAAAACATCATCTACCCTGCCTTAAAACTTCACATAGGGTTCTACACAAGCTATCCTTTGAGACAATACGTCTGTAATTTTGGTTACACCCCATAAATCAACAGAGGATTTTCTCTGTAGCCTACATGAGAAAAATGTAGCTCCCAATTTCATGAATATCACAAAGTAACCTGTTCAGGAAGATGGATGACAAGTCAATCAAGTAAAAGAACTCGTTTGCCCAGGGATGACCATGTTAAGTGTCTAAATAAAACATTATTTTAGTGAGTGTCTGATCATCTTCGCATATATTCAAACTTCACACAGGTTAATCCATGTTGTTGGCTACATGCTGGAGGTGTTGAATATGGTTAGGTGAATTCTTGTGTCCCTCGATTATTGAAACAAAGCGAGGACTTGTTCACGGCTTTAGATTTAAATGTTGCGCAACTGTCACCAACACAATCTTTCCTCAGGAAATTAGTGGTTTGCGGGGGAGGGGGGTTCTCCGTGGAAATAACATTGGGTAATTAAAGAATAATGTCCACGGGTTACTCTTTTCACGATCATATTCCAATTTGTGGAGACTTGTGTTTATTCCACATAATAGGCTACCTCTACGGCCTGTGAACACGCGACCAGTACCCACCAGTTGCCCTCTGCGGATGATGTCATTGGGCTTGTGAAGGGGGGGGAGGGGGGGGGGGGGAGCGATTCCAACGGCTGCACCGCCACAGTCGTTCTACCGATCAGTGGGAGGATCCTATGTTTGTCTGCCCCGTTACTTAGCACCCTCTTCGTAATTTACCGATTACTGCAGCAAGGGTGTCACGGTCCGGAGGAAAAGCAAGTCGGGACTAAAATCTAATCAGGCGGCTGACAAGGTACGTTTCGTCTTGAAATGTCTTACTCCTAAAGTAGCGTATGCTTGGTGTTTTCCCCCAACATTCTTGGGGAATAAGTGAGCGGAATGTACAGTACTCCGGTTTCCCAGGAAGAGGTGGTGGCCTTGTCGAGATCACAGTTTGACAGCCGATAAGTTTTTCGAGTTATATTCTCTCGGTCTTTCCGTGATTTTTGAGGTCTGTCGAACCATGTATTTGATTTGACAACTGTTAGCCCACAGCCACAACTGTTGATACACTTGTTTCTGAAGAGAAAACCTACTTAGTTCATACCCAAGGCTGCAACGGACAGTCGGTAGCCTACTCGCTTCTCGATCAGGCATAGGATACTGGATTAGTCGTAATTCTCTGTCGTGATCATTGATTTGCCCTTCCAGAGCTGATTCGACAATTAGTTCTTACTTGCTTTTGGACTACATGTTCATGTCGACTACTGCCATGGGACCAAAACAAGACAGAAATCGGATTAACTAAAACAAGGATAGGGCGTTGTTTTGGTAGGAATGGCAATTACTCCGCGCATAGTGCAACAGTGCAAAGTGCCAGATAAGAGGAAACTAAACAAGTCAATCATTCACGACTAATCAGAAACAATCATGGGCTACCATTCGCTAAATAGTTAGCCTAATATCTGTGAACTGAAAAAAGAACGGTGAGTTGCGCCTGTTGAGCGCTGCTGTTCTGTGATTTGGAAAGGAATGCGGTTTGCGGGTGCCCCCTTCCCGGTAGAGAACATAGGCGGGACTGCCAACCCGTCGGCCCTGTCCGGCCGCTTAGCGTGAGCTTCCCGTGAGCTTCCCGTGAGATACTAAACTGAAGTGACTGGTCTGGCTGGGGGCATGTTCCCCCAGAAGACATTTTTCAAAATATCCTTTTAAATAGTGTCCTCTAGTGGGTTTTAGGAAGACAATTAACACATTTAGATTTAAAATATGAAAAACCTTTCAAGGGAAAGCCTACAAAGTCACGCTGTCGTGCATTTCAATGGCGTCAAATGCACGACAGCGTGACTTCGTAGACTTTCCCTTTCCCTTGTATTCTCGACCATATAACGCAAATCCTCTGTGTGTTCTGACTTGTCACAAATATTTGTTTACAGCCAAGCTGCTGCGTCTTAAAGCGGCAACGTAACTGCTCTTTGAAAGGGACCACTGATATCTCTCTCCCTTTGAGAAATGTAGCATATTCACACAGGAAAATAAAGTATATTAAATTAACCTGAATTTGAAGCAGAACAGTTTGCAGCCGCAAACTTCTTTGTGAGGAGTGTCTGCCAGTATCAAGGTGGCGGTGGAGATACCTACTTGAGTCATGCATGGTGCTGAGCTCCTATCAGGCAGCCAGCCAGTAAGCCAGCCGGCCAGTAAACCAGCCGGTCAGTAAACCAGACGGCCAGTAAACCAGCCGGCCAGTAAACCAGACGGTCAGTAAACCAGTCAGCCAGTAAACCAGCCAGTCAGTAAACCAGCCAGCCAGAAGTTGTCCACGGCGTGAACTTTGACCCATTTCTGAGCTCGGCGGCTCAGAGAGGTGGAGTAAATTCTTGAGCCTTCTAAAAGACCTGCAATGTTTCTGAGTCTCAGGATTACCATTACTGACCAACCTGCCCCTCAACCCCATGTGGTCCAGCTAACAGTATTATTGTGTAGACTGTGCCATATATCTACCTCTCTAGAGAAGTCAGCAGGGTTGTTGTTGAGACATGAACTTACATTACATCTACATGTGAAATGTAAGTTCAAAAGTTTCATTCGAAGTTAATGTTCTTTGTTTAAAACTTGACCCTGCTTTCTCACTGGTGGGAATTTCCATTGTCCACTCATCATTGGTGTGTGAGTTTGACCAATTGCGCCTTCAAGTCTTCATTACTGTCCAATCAGGAAGCGATCTGAGCATTAACGTCAGTTGACCTATCAATTCTGGCATCCAGAGATGCTGAATGTATGGTACGAGCAAAACAGGAAGTACCTTAACAAAACAAGTGTCTGGTTTTAGCTTACAGTAAGCGAGACTAGCCGAGACAAATCTGATTTCTAAATGTTGTCTGCAGGGACAGTTATAACAGTAATATTTGGATTATGTAGTTTGTACTGTTGGGATATGTAGTTTATATGTTCTGGATCAGAAGTTTGTACTGCTGGGATCAATACTGTTGGGATATGTAGTTTGTATGTTCTGGATCAGTAGTTTGTACTGTTGGGATCAATACTGTTGGGATATGTAGTTTATATGTTCTGGATCAGTAGTTTGTACTGTTGGGATCTGTAGTTTGTATTGTTCTATTTTCTAGCTTGTGAAAGCTCACCAAGTTTCTTCCCTCATGCTCGGTCTCGTCATATCTGTCTCTCCCTCTTTCCACCTCTGTCTTTATCTTTACATTTAGTCATTTAGCAGACGCTCTTATCCAGAGCGACTTACAGTAAGTACAGGGACATTCTCCCCGAGGCAAGTAATGTTAGGTAGGGTGAAATGCCTTGCCCAAGGACACAACGTCATTTGATTGATTGTCTTCTGATTGATAGCCCGATTCCCTAACCACTCAGCCATCTGACCCCACCTTATCTGTGAATATCTGTCCTGTTTTTCTCTCTTCCTCTCTCTTTGTCTTCATCTGTGTGTCTCTTTCCCTCTCTGTCTGTCTCTCTCACTCTTCTTGTCTCTTCTCTTTCTCATTCCTTTCTCCTCTGCCCCCCCCCGCCCCCTGCCCCCCCCCCCTGCCCCCCCCCCCCTGTTGATACAATACTTGGCTCTAAGGCTTGTGTTTAGGGAAGGAAATTGAATCCCTTTTACCGTAGTCAAACGAGCCAGAATGCACTCATGATACCCATGTAGGTAAAGTACATATTTATGGGAGAAATAGTTTCAGTATGTGCTCTAGAGAAATGAGGCTTTTTACAGTTGGCATTCCCTGTTTTAGTACTAACATCAATTAATTCAGCCATGCTGCAATAGGGCCGAATTAGTAACCAAAATCCTAAAGCTTTTTAATCCAGGCCACAATAAAGGATTGTGTCAAGAATAATATGCTAAACTTGAATTGAGCGTTTCACTAAAATGTTTACTGAAATGCATATTGTACATCATTGACCTATGCACTTTTGTAAAGCTCTCTCTTGGAAGTCGCTTTGGATAAAAGTGTCTGCTAAATGAATAAATGTAAATGTACTTATCTTGTTGTATCCATCTTAATGAAACTCTGAGTGTGCTGGTTAAACTTGGTGCAGAAGATTGCTGACTTGCAAGGTAGCGACCAATCATTCGTCATCTCAATCTCCATTCCAGGAGCGCTAGCAAGAAGGTCTACCTATGAGCGCTAGCTATCTGGACATGTGCTATCTTATCATGTTGGCTCTGTGAGGAGAGCAGCTGTGTGTGTGTGTTTAGGTGGGGGTGGGCGGCTGTTTGTCCAGGCTCTGCCCAGGCCTGCACAAACAGAGCTGCACAAACAGAGCTGCACAAACAGAGCTGCACAAACAGAGCTGCACAAACAGAGCTGCACAAACAGAGCTGCACAAACAGAGCTGCACAAACAGAGCTGCACAAACAGAGCTGCACAAACAGAGCTGCACAAACAGAGCTGCACAAACAGAGCTGCACAAACAGAGCTGCACAGAGATCATTTCCACCCCCAGCCTCTGCTAAGCCTCTGTCATAGCCCCACCCCCAGCCCCACCCCCAGCCCCACCCCCAGCCCCACTCCCACCCCCACCCCCAGCCCCACCCCCAGCCCCAGCCCCACCCCCACCCCCAGCCCCACCCCCACCCCCACCCCCAGCCCCACCCCCAGCCCCACCCCCAGCCCCACCCCCAGCCCCACCCCCAGCCCCACCCCCAGCCCCAGCCCCACCCCCAGCCCCAGCCCCACCCCCAGCCCCAGGACAAACCTTAGCCCTAGCTCCAACCTCATAACTATTAGCTTTGCACAGGAAGTGGCATGTTTTTGTTTCACAGCGTGGGTCTTCTGTATAGCTTCTCTCAATCTTCCTCCCTGTGCAGATCAAGGACTAACCCATCTCTAAATATTTGGACAGTCCCTGCACTCACCCTTCAACCCCTGGGTGTTACATAATGTACAGAACATAATACTCTCTATGTACTCTTCTGGTCTTGGTTTAATGGGTTTGAGGGTTAGGGTCTGAGGCTGGGTCTGTGAGGGAGTGCTGATGGAGGGTTAGGGTCTGAGGCTGGGTCTGTGAGGGAGTGCTGATGGAGGGTTAGGGGCTGAGGCTGGGTCTGTGAGGGAGTGCTGATGGAGGGTTAGGGTCTGAGGCTGGGTCTGTGAGGGAGTGCTGATGGAGGGTTAGGGTCTGAGGCTGGGTCTGTGAGGGAGTGCTGATGGAGGGTTAGGGGCTGAGGCTGGGTCTGTGAGGGATGCTGATGGAGGGTTAGGGTCTGAGGCTGGGTCTGTGAGGGAGTGCTGATGGAGGGTTAGGGGCTGAGGCTGGGGCTGTGAGGGAGTGCTGATGGAGGGTTAGGGGCTGAGGCTGGGTCTGTGAGGGATGCTGATGGAGGGTTAGGGGCTGAGGCTGGGTCTGTGAGGGAGTGCTGATGGAGGGTTAGGGGCTGAGGCTGGGTCTGTGAGGGATGCTGATGGAGGGTTAGGGGCTGAGGCTGGGTCTGTGAGGGAGTGCTGATGGAGGGTTAGGGGCTCAGGCTGGGTCTGTGAGGGAGTGCTGATGGAGGGTTAGGGTCTGAGGCTGGGTCTGTGAGGGAGTGCTGATGGAGGGTTAGGGTCTGAGGCTGGGTCTGTGAGGGATGCTGATGGAGGGTTAGGGTCTGAGGCTGGGTCTGTGAGGGAGTGCTGATGGAGGGTTAGGGGCTGAGGCTGGGTCTGTGAGGGAGTGCTGATGGAGGGTTAGGGGCTGAGGCTGGGTCTGTGAGGGAGTGCTGATGGAGGGTTAGGGGCTGAGGCTGGGTCTGTGAGGGATGCTGATGGAGGGTTAGGGTCTGAGGCTGGGTCTGTGAGGCAGTGCTGATGGAGGGTTAGGGGCTGAGGCTGGGTCTGTGAGGGAGTGCTGATGGAGGGTTAGGGGCTGAGGCTGGGTCTGTGAGGGATGCTGATGGAGGGTTAGGGGCTGAGGCTGGGTCTGTGAGGGAGTGCTGATGGAGGGTTAGGGGCTGAGGCTGGGTCTGTGAGGGATGCTGATGGAGGGTTAGGGGCTGAGGCTGGGTCTGTGAGGGAGTGCTGATGGAGGGTCAGGGGCTGAGGCTGGGTCTGTGAGGGAGTGCTGATGGAGGGTTAGGGGCTGAGGCTGGGTCTGTGAGGGATGCTGATGGAGGGTTAGGGGCTGAGGCTGGGTCTGTGAGGGAGTGCTGATGGAGGGTCAGGGGCTGAGGCTGGGTCTGTGAGGGAGTGCTGATGGAGGGTTAGGGGCTGAGGCTGGGTCTGTGAGGGATGCTGATGGAGGGTTAGGGGCTGAGGCTGGGTCTGTGAGGGAGTGCTGATGGAGGGTCTCTGCAGGACCTGCTGAAGCAGCCTGCTCTCTGAGCCTCAGGCCTGGGGTGGAGAAGGAGTCAGGCTCATGACTTCATCCACAGCTGCTCAGACACCATGCCTCGTCCATCATCCACTTTGGCAGACTCATCCCATCCATCCCTCCCTCCCTTTTCCTTTTCTCTAACCCCCTTCTCCCTCTCCTCCCTTCTCCCCCATCTCCTCCATCCACCCCCCCTCTCTTCCCCACTCTCCTCCCTCCCTCCTCCCCCTCATCCCTCCCTGTCCTGTCCTTCCCCCCTCCTCCTCTCTCCCCATGGGTCTCAGTAATCTAGATTTAGCATTGAGGATTCAACGTCTGTCACTGCAGCTGTCTCTCTCTTCCTCTCTCTTTCTTTCTCTCTCCCTCTCTCTGTTCCTTTCTCTTTCTGTCTCCTGCTGGCCTTGTGAGAACCACCCTCCAGAGAGGGTGTTGAGACAGACAGGTGTTCAGAGTCTTTCACCTTGTCTCGCAGAGCTCAGAGTCGTACACACAGCTCAGTCGACTATACGGTTCAGTCCTCACCTGTACAGGGCCTCTGAACGTTCCGGAGCTTTCTTTGTAGAACACACATGAGTAGAACACGCTTACAATTCGACAGTTTGTTGTTGTTAAACAGATTTGTGTGAAGACCCTTCCGGTCTTCCTGTCTGCTAACCCAGGTGGTCTGAGGTGAGTCTATCACTAAAGCTGACTGGAGGTGTCACTTTGTTCCACAGCGATGGCGGCCATTCGGAAGAAGCTGGTGATCGTGGGGGACGGAGCGTGCGGGAAGACCTGTCTGCTCATCGTCTTTAGTAAAGACCAGTTCCCCGAGGTCTACGTGCCCACCGTGTTCGAGAATTACATCGCCGACATCGAGGTCGACGGAAAACAGGTGTGTGATGTGGCCTCGAAGCGGGGCATGTAGGGAAACGATCGATTGATCAATCAAGTTTGTTGCTAGAAATGACGTTAAAAATATATATATCCCGACAGCACAGTTGAAGCTAAGATGAGATCGGTAAAATAAGATAAATAAAATGTATATACAGGGGGGGCGTGAGGTCTCAGGTAGAAGAAGACAAGGGAGCAAGGTTTCCAGAACTTACCTGGTGATTTAAAGACTCCCCCAGATGTGAAAGATGCTGATCTGGCTACGTGTTATTTTGAACTTGTTTTGTTTTGTTTGGGCGGGAGTGTTTGTGCACTGACGAGCGGTGAGTCAGAGGGTGGTGGCGTGCTCAACAAGACTCGGGGGTCAGAGGTCAGACAGCTCTGTTCTCCTGCTCTGACCATCACAGGATCCCACTCAGCAAAACAGGAAACAGGAAATGAATGTTCTCACTGGCTTCCTGTTCAGACCAGGAACCCCCCTACCCCCCCCCCCCCTCTCTCTCCCTCCTTCTACCTCCCTTGCTCCGACAAATGCCTCTCATTTCCTGCGGGAGGGACTGGGGGGGCGATAGGGCCTCTCATTTGGAAAGGAAATGCGCTGACCCCGGCCTGACTGTTGTGTCCCTCTGCAGCCTCTCAGAATAAACCCCATTTTTTGACCACTGACCATAAGATCAGTGTTCTCACCACACAGCCTGACAATCCTCTTCCTCAGAGGAAGTGGTGCTCGCTCTCTCTCTCTCTCTTTCTTATGCTGTTTTTTCATCCCCAAAGTATTTTCTCACTCTCCTCCTCAAAGCTTTGGCTCCTGGATGCTGTTCTAGAGCCGCCAACATCCCTCCTCACTCCCCTCCGCCATAGCACCGGCCTGGTGACATAACTACTCAATTAACTACACATTTAGTTAATAGCTCTTTTAAAGTTACTTGAGAATCCATCAAACTTCAGACCACTCACAGAAGAGGTTGTAATGGAGAGTGATTCACTGGAAAGCTTTACTCTAGTAAGCACAGACACATACGCATACACACACATACACATACACGCACACGCACACACACACGCATAGGAGAGAACAGAAGGTATCTAGTTTTATAACCTCTAATCGCCTGATTTCCCTAATTGAATTAATCAGCAGTGTGATTGGATAAAGCCAGACCTCATCCTGTCTGTGAGTGGCTGAGGAGGTAACGAGACGTTCAGCTAACGAACCTCTGTGCTGGATAGACACACACACTAGGCTTGCACGCACACACACACACCAGGCTTGCACACACACCCCAGACCCGCACACACACATACACACCAGGCCTGCACACACACACACACACACACACCAGGCTTGCACACACACCCCAGACCCGCACACACACATACACACCAGGCCTGCACACACACATACACACACACCAGGCCTGCACACACACACACACACACACACCAGGCCTTCACACTCTCTCACACACACACACACACCAGGTTTGCACACACACCCCAGACCCGCACACACACATACCAGACCAACACACACACATACCAGACCAACACAAACATTATACCTCCAGAAACAAACAGAGGACCAGTCAGGGTGCAGCTCTCACATGCTTCTCACCCTCTTAGATGACCGCAAACAGGTGGAATGTGTCGGGCTTTGTTTAGCCTGCATGGTTCGCTGCGCTGTTGACTTCCTGGTTCCTGGGGGGGAGATGTAGAGGGAGAGGAACCTACACAATGCTCTGTAAACATCTGCTGTTTGATGTAGAGTTCATTCTGTTTTTGAAAGATGTACTGTTCTGATGTACGATCAATTCTATTAAATATATATATTTTTTTTTTACATACTGTACATTATAACTTTGCAAAAATATCTTGTTGTAACGTACAGTACATTACGCTCTATGCAGTTCTCTCGTTCTGGATTGTAGTACTTTATAAATATCAGCTGTTTCCACGTCATGTACGTAATGCTCTAGAAACATCTCCAGTTTTAAAGTACAGAACATTATGGGTTTCTAAAAGATATGTTGTTCTGCTGTACAGTACACCATGTGCCTGGGGCGAACGCTAGCAGCATTAGCAGTTCATTCTGTCACATTCTTCCTGGGTTAACTTATCTGGGAGGGAGTCAGGTGGCTGAGCGGTGAGGGAATCGGGCTAGTAATCCGAAGGTTGCCAGTTCGATTCCCGGTCATGCCAACTGATGTTGTGTCCTTGGGCAAGGCACTTCACCCTACTTGCCTCAGGGGAATGTCCCTGTACTTACTGTAAGTCGCTCTGGATAAGAGCGTCTGCTAAATGACTAAATGTAAATGTAAATGTAAATCTGAGAGAAGAAGCCTCGGGATCAATATCAAACAGTAACTCTTGTGGAGTTGAAATGTGTTCATTTGTTTTGTGTATGTCTTCTAACATGAGTGTGTGTGTGTGTGTGTAGTTCCGTCAGGGGTTAGAGTTATAGCTCTGCCGTAGGGCATGGGATTGCAGATCAAGAGATTGCAGGTTAAATTCCTGGCCTGTACTTTGCTTTGAATAAATGTGCCTGCTAGATGAACACATTATTCTCTCTGCCTGGTGGTCTTGCTTGCCCTCACACCTGTCTTCTTCTTCTGTGGTGTGAGTTCAGGTGGAGCTGGCACTGTGGGACACAGCAGGCCAGGAGGACTATGACAGGCTGAGGCCTCTGTCCTACCCTGACACAGATGTCATCCTCATGTGCTTCTCCATCGACAGCCCTGACAGCTTAGGTAGGTGTCCAGGATACAGCCATCCACACTTGAAGCGCTGCTTCACAAACTATGTCTGTCTGCCAACCTCGTTTTAAAATGGAAAACAGTGTCTCATTGTAATCTTATCGTCTTTCCATAACTATATATTGCTACTTGATTTATCTCCTTATCCCCATCGCCCCCACATCAGTATAAATCTAAAATTATATCATTTTCATCTTGATGGGGTTTTCTGTTTCCCGAAGCATATGTGACTCAAAGATAACAATGGACCTGATGATCCCTTTCCTTGAACAGGAAGCTTTATGAATTATGACGGTGTTAGTACCTGTAGCCGAGGGGAATTATTTACCTCACTCCTCCTCAGTATAAAAACAGCCCATCCAGCACTAGCGAAAAGCTAGCTTGTTGGTGACGTAGCTTGTCAGTAGTCGCGCTCGGAGGTCAGAGGTCCGGAGTTCGAAGCCCGGTGTGGGTAAAGATCAGAAGGAAGTCAGGGAGCTGTCACCTAGTTTCCCTCCTGGCTCTCCAGCTGCCTGAGGTCTCCTGAACTGTGTCCTAACTTCCTGTGTCCTACCTCCCTGTGTCCTAACTTCCTGTGTTCTACCTCCCTGTGTCCTAACTTCCTGTGTTCTAACTTATGTGTCCTAACTTCCTCCCTGTGTCCTAACTTCCTGTGTCCTACCTCCCTGTGTCCTAACTTCCTGTGTTCTAACTTCTTGTGTCCTAACTTCCTCCCTGTGTCCTAACTTCCTGTGTGCTAACTTCCTGTGTTCTAACTTCCTGTGTTCTAACCTCCTGTGTTCTAACCTCCTGTGTTCTAACCTCCTGTGTTCTAACTTCCTGTGTTCTAACTTCCTGTGTTCTAACTTCCTCCTTATGTTCTAACCTCCCTGTGTTCTGCCAGAGAACATTCCGGAGAAGTGGACTCCTGAGGTGAAGCACTTCTGTCCCAACGTTCCCATCATCCTGGTGGGCAACAAGAAGGACCTGAGGAACGATGAGCACACCAGGAGAGAGCTGGCCAAGATGAAGCAGGTACACACACACATGCCTACAGTATCACACACACACACTTACAGTATAACACACACACACACACACAGTATAACACACACACCTACAGTATTACACACACACCTACAGTATCACACACACAGTATAACACACACACCTACAGTATCACACACACTTGGGTTAGCATCGTGCTTTTGCACGACCAAGGTTTGTCTGTCAGGGTGTTGAAGGGTGACCAGACTAGACTAAAGGTTAGGTCAGTAAACCTTTAGATAGACAATATGCCGAAAACATGATCATGGACTAAAGATAATATATGTACTGATAACATGTACTCAGATAAGATCAAGGATAAAGTATCTTCATGGAACTTAACGTCCAAAAACCATGGCTGTGGACTTCTCTGATTAGTAGCTAATGTTATGTAAGGTATGGCTTTGTAGACAGATATTACAGCATACCAAGGATATGTTTTGTGGTAGTTCTTGTAGTTCAGTTTAATGGGTGGTGTTTATGGCACTATATTGTTCTAAAACATGGATGTTTGTTCACAAAGTTTCAAGAGCTGACTGTGTGTGCATGTTTGCTTGTGTGTGTGCGTGTGTGTGTGTGCGTGTGTGTGCGTGCGTGTGTGTGTGTGCGCGTGCGTGTGCGTGTGTGCGCGCGTGTGTGTGTGTGTGTGTGTGCGCGTGTGTGTGTGTGCGTGTGTGTGTGTAGGAGCCAGTGAAGCCTGAGGAGGGCAGGGACATGGCCAACCGCATCAGTGCCTTCGGCTACCTGGAGTGCTCCGCCAAGACCAAGGACGGCGTGCGCGAGGTGTTTGAGATGGCCACTAGGGCGGCGCTGCAGGTCCGCAAGCGCAAGAAGAGATCCGGTTGTCTGCTGCTATGAGCTGTCAGCACAGCTCATAAACAACAACAACAACATCAACATCAACACACAAGAGTGACTGAGCAGTACCACACTTCGTACTGTATGACATATCTCACATTTTACGCCAAGCGGATGAACGTGCTGAATCCTGGAAGGAACAGTGGAAGGATGGGTTTTAGGACGACGCAGGTTCAAAATGGCTGTTTCAACTGCTTGTGTTTAGCTTGTTTCCTTCAATGACACAATCTGTCCTTTTCCTGACGATATTCCTGTTCCGGTTTTTCCTCCACTTATCCACTGAGAAGAGTTTGTGTTTGTCTGCAACGTTAGCTTGTTTTTCCCAGAGACCATTTTCCCCCTTTAATCTTTGGTTAAATCTTTCTGAATGACACCTTGTTTCATGGGGTGATCCAGGGAACCAGACTAGTTGAGGTGAAGAGGCTCTCGTTTCCTGCTAGATGACCACCGTTAAGGCCAGAGCCTTCTTTCAGAGGCAGTGCTGCTGACATCTCTGTAAGGCTTGTAGGACAAGCACTGTGGACCTCACCTCACACACACTGCTGAAATCTCTGAGTAACACACTCTGGTTTTAAACCTTTGGCTCTGTTCTTGGTTAGCACATCGTAGCATTTATTAAAAGGTTAGTCCACACCCCAAACACGACAGCGGTATTGTGATGCCTCAGAAGCTTGAAAGCAGAGAGCCCAACTACACTCAAACTGTACACTTGTACCAGCCTCCTGGGCCTGAGAACAGCCAGACAGGGCCGTCCAGACAGCCAGGGCCGTCCGGACAGACAGGGCCGTCCGTCCGGACAGGGCCGTCCGGACAGACAGGGCCGTCCGGACAGCCAGGGCCGTCCGGCCAGACAGGGCCGTCCGGCCAGACAGGGCCGTCCAGACAGACAGGGCCGTCCAGACAGACAGGGCCGTCCAGACAGACAGGGCCGTCCAGACTGCCCCTCGCTACATGACTCACCTCTGCACGCAGGCTGGGGGCCAGGGAGGAGACGTGTTCAAAGTGCTGTCACATGGTCAATTTATCTTTTCTGGGAAACCACCCCTGTTTGTTTGTGTCTGCAGGTTTCTGTTGAGTACTTCTCCCCCTCTCTCCTAGAGTGACAACTTTCTTTTGTGTTCTATAACGAGAATCAGTTTTTAGAATGAGAACCACACGTGTTTCTGTTGTTGTTTTTTTAATGAGAACTTCAAGTGTGTTAGAACTATAACCTACGTTTGTGTTCTTGAACGCAGGTGTGGGTGTAGAGTACTAGAATGTTAACCAACCTGTTCTAGAAGGAGAATGTCTTTGTGTGGTATCTCGGTTGCCAGGGTTACATCATTGTGGCACTGGGTGGCCATGTCGGAGCTGATCCTTGGTTCTAGATCCCAGATCCTGGGTTCAGGTCTGACTGCATTCCAGAATAGAAACGACTGGAAAGTTTGTTAGGGTTTGTTAGTCTTCTTCCAGTGCCTTCTCTTACCAGGCCAGACGTGTGCCTTTGGCGTTCCCGTGGAGACGAGGGGCTGGTGGCGTTAGGGAGGGAGGGGGGGGCGACCTGATGACACAGTCCCGTCAGACACCTCGCATGGCCCGCAGGCCACGTCCTGCTTTAGGGTCAGGATCAGGGTTATTAGGGTCAGGATCAGGGTTAGGGTCGTTGTCAGGGTTACTAACTAGCGGGCTGAGACACCAGGACAGCGACAGGCTCTGGCCTCTAGGTGTCCTCTCAACACAGAGGTTGTGACAGTACTGGGCTTAGTGCACAAATGTTAAGGTATCATTTAAACGGTCAGTAGAGCACAAAATGTAGGAGGTAGTTTGTCGGTTGGTTTTGGCTCTGAGAGTTGTCATCTAGCAACATATACTCTTGATAGGGAATCTCTCCTGCTTTATTTTTACGACCACGTGGACCAAGGCTATAGGCTAAGGAACAGACCCAGGTATTTACATTGAATACAAACGCCACTGTAGACTTTGCGATCTCTCTACTCTCTCTCCCTCTCTCTACTCTCTCTCCCTCTCTCTACTTTCTCCCTCTCTCTACTCTCTCCCCCTCTCCCTATTCTCTCTCTCCCTATCTCTACTTTTTCCCTCTCTCTACTCCCCCTCTCTCTACTCTCTCTCCCTTTCTCTACTCTCTCTCTCTCCCTCTACTCTCTCTCCCTCTCTCTACTCTCTCTCCCTCTCTCTACTCTCTCTCTCTCCCTCTACTCTCTCTCCCTCTCTCTACTCTCTCTCCCTCTCTCTACTCTCTCCCTCTCTCTACTTTCTCCCTCTCTCTACTCTCTCTATCCCCCTCTCTGTACTCTCTCTCCTCTCTCCTCTCTCTCTCTCTCTCTCTCTCTCTCTCTACTCTCTCTTTATTCCCCTCTCTCTCTCTCTCTCTCTCTCCTCTCTCCTCTCTACTCTCTCTACTCTCTCTCCCTCTCTCTACTTTCTCCCTCTCTCTACTCTCTCTATCCCCCTCTCTGTACTCTCTCTTTATTCCCCTCTCTCTCTCTCTCTACTCTCTCTCCCTCTCTCTACTCTCTCACTAAAACCCAGCATCTTAGAGGGCCTCCAGGTCTGAGTTGGTGACCAGGGGCAGCTAGCGCGGACGTAGACATGACAACACTTCAACTGTGTTCATTCCTATCTGAGTTACGATGTTAAGCAGCTTTCCACAAATCCCAGAGAGCCTTTTTGTTAGAATTCATCAAAGCGCTCTCATAATCCTGTGTGTCTGATCCTCCCATCCCTGGCTCTCAGTCCCAACATGGCCGCCGCTTCATGGCGTGTTGGTCAGACTTGGCGGGTCACCTGCTGTGTGACCCTGGAGGAGGCAGGGGAAGAGCAGTGGGTAGATGGGCAGAAGCAGCTCTGGGATCAATACATAAAAGGACATAACACGTCGACTGACTGACTGACCTTAACCACAAGCCTTTGTGCATCCATGAATCATTTACTTCAAAATTCACAAAGGCTCTTGGGTGCTCAATCGACGTGTGTGACGCGTGAAATAGTGATCCGAGGTTGTGACGATGTTGGCAAATTCCAATCTTCAGTTTCGTGTGTTAACCACCGTGGAGAAGAGAACAGTGGCTCCCCCTGCTGGCTGGCAGACAAACTGCAACAGAACAGCATGTTGGACTGCCTTTGGTTGGTCTTAAGTTGATGATTGTCCACACAGAGAAGCAGAATTTCAGTTCAAGTTAATGATAAATTGTGGATATATTAAAGCACAACGTCACAAAAAGCGTAACTAAACTACGCATATAACTCTCCTTGTCCCTAAAAACACACCTGAAAACTGCTTTAGTAACCATGGGGATTTGCTTCTACGTGTGTGTGTGTGTTTGTGTGTGTATAGCATGATGGTCACAAACTGCAGCATCATGCCAGTGTGAATGATGCCAAGGGTTTGTTGTGAAGGCAGAGAAGGACAAGATGTCGTGAGAGCACCCAGACTGAGAGAGCAGCATCAGATGCTGGGTCAGTCTGATCACAGAAGGCTTCACCTGGAGATGTGAAGCTCCGCGCTATGTATGCTAACTACGCTAAAGCTAACCTTATCTTTATAATGCTGCATGAGCAACCCTGGTTTCTACGACACAAACTCACTCTCGCTCTCTTTCTCTCTCTCACACACACACACACACCAACACCTACTCACCTACACTTAACCACACAGTCACTCACCCTTACATACAAACACTCACTCACACTGTACATCACACACGCACTAACACACTTAACTTTGGGAACCCGTTTATGCTCTGTGTAGGTGTAACATCTCTTTTCTGAAAGTATTTAAGATGATATAGTATATCAATCCAGATTCATAGTAAAGCTCATTGTAAGACGGCTTTGTAAACTTACAGTGTTGTATTGAATGTTTTAAGTGAACATGAACAATGTTAATAAACTATTTTTGAGACAAGAATAACCAGACCTGGTCGTAGCCTATCCTTCAGTTTAATGTTTGTAGAAGCACATCATGCAGATTATCGTTGCTGGTCGTTGTCATGGGTCATCCCAATTTGACGTCACAGACAGGAAGCTGATCTCTCCAGCAGAGGACAGTACTAACAGAAAAGTGACACTACAAGTGCTTATGTGAACACTTTCGTCTTTAAATCGAAATAAGACAAGTAATGGAAGAATTTGGGTCTGGTATTAGTGTGTGGATGTCCGTTAACTGCGTGTTTACTCATTCCAATAAGCTACATGACTTAAAACCTCTGGATAAAAGCGTCTGCTAAATGACTAAATGTAAAACCAATGATAGGTGCGTCGTTTTCATGATCACAAAAGGAACATTCACGTATGCGTCTTTAGGGGTGTTTTCAGCATAGACTGTAAAAATACCTTAATTACAGTCTATGGTTCTCAGTGTAACACAAGGTCATCCTGATCAATTAGCCTATATTCTGAGGACATATAACCAATCATGCCACACTGCATCCAGATGTTTCAGGCTTAGCAAATACAATATAGTATCGTTTATAGTTATCGTTCATAACTGTGTGTTTGTGTAGCTTCTATAAAATGAAATTAAAAACTAAATAAAACACAGTAATTGGAAATGATGGAGTCAAATACAATGTCCACATGCGGGAGAGGATGTTTATGATAATCCATCGGGGAAAAAATAGTTGTTGTCTGTATTAGCCTACTTTAGAGGCGTAGCCGACACGATAAGTGAAAGTGAAATTAATTTGGGGACAATTCGATCATGGTTGTCTCTGAAAGGTAGGTGATAACTGCTAGCCTATTATTATTATTAAAATATCTATTGTGCTGTGTTTATTACGTTGCGTAAACTTAACAGGTGATTCGGTTTTTATAGATTTGGGCCGTTCATAGTGATTAAAAATGACTTCAAACTGATCTTATCTTGTTGTGTCTGCGGATTACAGTAGCCAACGTAGCCCAAGTCTGAAGTGCGTCACGTGATATGCTAACTTAAAATAAGGTCTGTATCCATCGCCCTCCATTTGACATGGTAGTTTGTGAATTGTAAATTTGCAGGCATAAATCGTGATTCGGTGCTTCTTGGGTCAGAAGGTTGAACTAGAGTTTGTTTGGAAGCAATCCAAACAAACATGGCAGAAACTCCGGTAGAACATACCAGGGAGCACATGACCTCTTCTGTAAAAAGGTAAGAATGAGATAAATTCGTTAATGTTCAGTCAGCTGTCCAATTTTGTTAAGTTTTGTAATGACTGGCTCAGGACAGATAAAGTAGGATCCTAACTCTAGCGACTGTGATCTGGGAATGATGGGAGCCCCAACTGTCACAATCATAGAGTTAATATAACTAGAGGAAGCAACTTTTGTCTTCCAAGATGGCGTCCCCATTCATTTCTATGAAAAGTGCTCAGTGGCGCAGTGAGGCAAGCGAGAGTACGAAACTGGACCGCGCCCTCTTTCCACTTCCGACTCTTCCGGTCTAGCTTTAAACAGTGGCTCTTTTTTTCCCCTAGCTCCGAGACCTCGTGCACGCTTGCAACTAGCTGTACACGTCATACTTTGCGACAACCAGTCGCGAGCATAGATTTATATGGTTGAGAGCGTGTGAGCTAAGGCATTGCAGTGGCAGAATGGGGTACAAGTCCGATAAGAATCAGAGACATGATGCAAACTTTACGGAAATGTATGCTGTCACTGTATAGTATTCCTTTCACTTGTTTTTTAGAAATAGGCTATAGGGCTAAATATAGGGATATTCTAGATGGAACTCATCACATGTTGTTTTTTTTCTTCGTGATTTGAGTATGATTTCCAACGCATTGTATCGGATTAAATAAACTGTTAACATGAACACTTAGCTCCGTCGTTGTTCTCGCCAGGCAAAGAAAGCTTAATAGTTATTTTTGTAACAGAAATCTTCCATAATGCAGACTTACCATAGCTTACTGTCAACTTTACGGAGAAAACACACTCATTTAAGAATAATGAGTGTGTTTAACAAAAGCTTCTGAAGCCAAGACTAATATTATTTAAATATATATATATCATTTCCTATTGTGGTTATCAGTTAAAGTACTATTAATCTTCCTCTTTGCTCCAGATAGACATGTCAACAATCTATGCTCACGCTTAACATAATATAATATTTGCCATCATGTCATGAACGTTTTTACGAAAAATCAAATCTATTTTAAAATAACGGGAATAAACTATATTAAGAACATTTCATGTATGTGTGACAACCATTTGCTAAACTTGCTACAACAGGGCAGGCAACTCAAGCCATTTCTTTCAGCTCCAGGTAAATCGGCTATCGGCCAATGTGAACTTTTGTGCTCGTGCCCTGTTAGTATCCGCGAGCACATTTGCAGGCAACTTTTATTGACGTAAGCAAATAAATGGGGTTCTAGTTTACCCATTTCGGATTGGTTTCAAACTTAGCAAAAATCAGGAAAAATTATTCTATGAAAAAGCTAGTAGTATGAGCCAGGTTCGAGAATCGAACAAAAATTATTGGGGGAGATAGTTTTGTAAATGTTGACTGTTAATAGAATTAATAGAATAAAAACCACCTACATCCACCGGGGCCGTTGCTTCAAACCGAGGGGCGAGGGGTGGGGGCTTGGTCACAATATGGTTGATTTAATATTTTGTTTTATCAGATCCATGTTTATCTTAATGAATGATAGTTCAGTGGAGGATGGAGGAGGATGCCAGTCAGCTATACATGTCCCACCCATGAAAAAGGCAAATCTGTCCCCCACACTTTGTTATTAAACATCACAACAAGAAAGTATATGCAAGGAAATAGCCTATATGCAAATCCTTGCAAAACCATGGTCACCCAGTCTGTGGGATAGCATGTCTCAGTTTGCTGATAGTGGATTGGCACCTTTACTGACATTCAGAGAAGAAAACCACTAGTTGATATCCCTTATGTTTTAACCAGGCCCGCAACCAGAATCAAAGTTACAGCTAGGTCCAAATTCAGACATAAATCATAGCTCAGGGGAAATGTTTATATTTGGAGAAGGGCAATATTCAAATAAATAATTAGTTGTTTTGTGTGTGTGCATGTTTTTTTTTTTTATTTTTTTTTTACAAAGTCTGAATCTTAATGGAGTCCTGGCACTGCTCTTTTAAGATTTACCCTTTTATCCAAAGCAATTTTTTTTTAAAGTGCATACAGAAAGTACTGCAGGCTGTGAAATTGTGAACTGAAACTTGGAAAGAAGAACTTTCATCAGAAACAGAAACTGGTATCTCTACATGATGGTTGTGTATGAAGAGAAATCTAGGTAGTATTCTAGCTAGGTATTCAGAGAGATGACTAGTAGACTAGGACAGCTAGTTCTGAAATCAAGGCAAAGCCTATTAAATCCTCCCTTAGATAAATTGAGTTGATCATGTGTTTGCATGTGACTGCATTATCAAAAAAAAATTTGAATGTTTTTGTTAATTCTTGAGACTATATTGCTGCATTGTTTTAGGATGGATGAAGAGAGACCGGAATCTACCAGTTATATGTCCATGAAGAGTGACTGGTCAATGGAGGAACCAATTAACTTCAAAGAGGGAGGTGTGATCCAAGAAAGGTAAATAATAGTTTAATTACAATTTTTTTCCCTTGTCTTCATTAAGAGTCTAATGTTGGTTTAGGTGCAGTTCTATCGGCATATATGAAACCCTCTGTAACAGTGCTTGTAAAAAGGACTATACAAATAAGATTTTATTTTATTTGGATGTAAGAATTCAGGGAGGGAGGTGGCTGAGCGGTTAGGGAATCGGGCTAGTAATCTGAAGGTTGTCAGTTCGATTCCCGGCCGTGCAAAATGACGTTGTGTCCTTGGGCAAGGCACTTCACCCTACTTGCCTCGGGGAGAATGTCCCTGTACTTACTGTAAGTCGCTCTGGATAAGAGCGTCTGCTAAATGACTAAATGTAAGAATTGATTGATGGGTTTATTCAGTACTCAGATCTGCAGAGACCGTCTTGCCAGACCAGAATCACCAACTACCAGTACAGCACCGAGTGACAAATCCATTGACCGTCCCATTCACT
Organism: Osmerus eperlanus; assembly: GCF_963692335.1. Taxonomy (NCBI): domain Eukaryota; kingdom Metazoa; phylum Chordata; class Actinopteri; order Osmeriformes; family Osmeridae; genus Osmerus; species Osmerus eperlanus. The sequence continues at coordinate 24,339,901 of NC_085018.1, forward strand.
TTAAGTAAGGAATCTTAAAATAGATGTGATAAATGGTCTTCAGTTGTAATGAACACACTCAGGACTCTAACTGAATCCAAGTACAGGCTTTTTATGAATCAGGCGTAAGCAGACAAGTAGGGTCATGCAGGGGTAATCAGAGCAATACAGGTCATAAGATGAGGTAGAACTTCATAAAGGAAATTGTTGTAACAGAAATTACAACAACATAAAAATAAATAAATGATCGTAAAAAGTGAAGAAAGAAAAATCCAAGTGGTTTTGGCCAGGTACAAACAGGTTGTTTAAGGCAAAAAGTTCAGTTCCAGGTAAAGAAATTCATAATGTCTGAGTGCTTCAATGCACTCTGATGTATACAGGAAGGGTTTGTGTATAAGAATTGGCCATGTTCATGTATCACTTTGAGTGTTTGGCTGAAATATTGGCAGGGTATTGTTGAAATTGGGGTGTGTACTTACTGTTATTTTAGCTTAATTCTGAGTCAGTGTAGGAATCAATAAGTCAAAACAAGTGACCGTATGCTTATTTCTTCTTATTAACGATAGGTCAGGAAATGTGCTCTGTGACTCCTGTTCTGAGTTTTTTAACACTGAGACACAAGCTGTGAAGTCCTGCCAGACCTGCAGTAACTCCTACTGTGAGACTCACGTCAGGAAGCACTACACTGAAGCACGCTACAACAAACACAAGCTAGTGGATGTGCCAGGAGGTCTGGAGTCCTGTGAGGAACATCGCAAACCTCTGGAGGTGTTCTGCTTGACTGACCATATGTTCGTCTGCAGTCAGTGTTCAGTAACGCGGCATCAAGGACACAACATCCGCCATGAGACAGAATTACCTGGGGGAAAGGTCGTTGGTTTTTGTTCTTATTCCATTGAACAGGAAACTCTGTTAAGATTATAAAGGATTTTGCAATAAAATGTATTTAGTTAGCAGGCCCTTATCCAAAGCGACGTACATGGGGAGATTTGAACCTGCGGGTCCAACCCTCTACCTCTGAACTAGACCTTTTGCAATACAGGAAATATGAGATTAGAAACATTGGATTAATACATTTGTAAACAACAAAAGTCATTAAGTGATTAATTTATCAGGTGTACAGTATAACGCAATGTAATTTTTAACAAAGGCATATTTTGAACATGGCAAGCAACTGCTACTTGGTAAGCACAAAGGTATCAGATCCTGGGATCAGATTTATTATTATTATTATTAGGGAGTAAGATGGCTGAGCGGTTAGAGAATCGGGCTATTAATCAGAAGGTTGCCGGTTGAATTCTTGCCATGCAAAATTATGTTGTGTCCTTGGCACTCCAAGGCACTTCACCCTACTTGCCTCAGGGAGAATGTCCCTGTACTTACTGTAAGTCGCTGTGGATAAGAGCGTCTGCTAAATGACTAAATGTAATGTAAATGTATTACTTACTACAGTGCAAATCCTTTGCACTGTAGTTGACACAGGTCGGATTAAGAGTTCTAAAGACTAAAGAGAGCAATGTAGTGTGATGAGTCTTTTGACAGATTCAAAAACCTTTCGGTTTATGTATCTACAGGGCAAGGGAACAGAGGAACCAGCCTCAAATAATTGTAGGTTTGTGTCCTGGGAAATTGAACGTCAAAGACCATTTCTTAAAATCACACATTTATCACCTAAAATAATGACAAAGTGTGCAGTTGTGTTGCCTTTAGTTCTGCAGTTCTTCATGCTGTGCCCCTCTGAACCTATCCCTCTGTCCCTTCTCAGTGCTGCCCCCTCCTGGAGAGATCAGCTTCCTGTCTGTTAAGGCCAACTCAGTGACTCTGAGGTGGGGGTGTCCAGAGGGCCTGGAAGAACCCAGGGCATTTAAGGTGGCCTGGAAGAGTGATGAAGAACTGAAGAGTCTTGAAGTAACTGACATGTACAAAGTGGAAATAACTGGACTCCAACCTGGTCAGAAGTATGAGTTCAGAGTGGCCTCAAAAGGGGACCATGGCAAATACAGTAAATATGTCTTAGCAGCTACTCACACAGGTAAAGTGAACTATGCTTGTCTTTGACTTTCATATGTTTTATCAATTCTTTCTGCCTTTAAAAGTCTTTAAACAAATCTAAATTTCTCACAGTGGTCCCGCCTCCCAGGGACATTACAGTTGGCAGTTCTGAAGCAACTTCCTTTGATGTTCGCTGGTCCAAAGCTCCAGAAATGGATAATGTTCCTCACCACTTCATCATGACCTGCACCAGTCCAGGGACAGATCCTCTGGCAATACACACTGAGGTCTGCCACACAACACTGACTGACCTGCAGACTGACAAGCAGTACACTGTTGGAGTCTCAGCTGTGGTGAAGAATGGAAGACAAAGTGAACCTGTCTCTACAACCACATACACTAGTAAGATGCACAATACCCATTTTACAGATCTCAAAATGTACCTTTGGAAACATGTACATGTACACATTGTTTGAGCCTTCTTGAAATTGTTGTAAATTAGGTATCCCTGCACCTGTCAACCTGACAGTTGTCTCGGTTGTCCCCTGGCTCAGACTCATTCCGAACCAGGAATTAGTATTACTTGTGTGTTGAAGAGTAACTACACAACCCAATTTCAGACTCTGTCTCAAATAACTTATTTCCAGTGAAAAGTTGTGTTTCAGGCAAATAATTATTTTAGGGCTTCCTCAAACACTCATGCACATCCAATTATCATACACAACCCCTCTCTGATAAGTTAGAGTACCTCAATAAGGCATGTTTCACACATTTCTTCAAAAAAGATTTGCCACTTGGGGCAAAGATTTAACATTGTTCTTACTTGCAAATCACATTTACATTTAGTCATTTAGCAGACGCTCTTATCCAGAGCGACTTACAGTAAGTACAGGGACATTCCCCCGAGGCAAGTAGGGTGAAGTGCCTTGCCCAAGGGCACAACGTCATTTGGCACGGCCAGGAATCGAACCGGCAACTAACTGCTAATCATTGTTTGTGTTTCAGGTATTGAGTCCCCAAGATACATAACTGTTCACTTAGTAACAACCTCCTCAATATCACTGAGCTGGCCACCACCTGATTGTCCAGAAGAACAACCACAAACGTTCAGAGTTGAATGGGCTTCTTGTGGACATTCTAGCCACAATATTGTTGATGAGGCATCCTATGACATAACTAACCTCATGCCTGGCAGAGAGTATGACATTAGAGTTGCAACCATTGGAGACAATAAACAACTTAGCAAGTTTGTTCAAACAAAACAGTATACAGGTGAGAGCAAAGATTGTTTTGCAAATGTTTGCTTTCTGTCTGTGTGGTTTTGTAAGAGTTGTTCTACCTCCCTCACCTCAGGTGCATGTTGTTATTGATGGTTTACTTAATGTCCTTTTTTCAGAACCAACTTCTCCTGAAAACTTGAGGGTGGAGAAGGTTGACCACAAATCTGTCAAATTGTCTTGGTACAAACCAGTTAACATGGACAATGTGTCATATTCATTCACCATTAAGTATTCCTGCAACGCAGAGCTAAAAGAGCAAGAAGAACAGAAAACTAACAACAGTGCTGTTATTTCCGGCCTCAAATCAGGAACATTATACACCTTTTATGTAGTCACCATGCTACAAAATGGCAGTACAAGCTTGAGAGAAACCTCAACACAACAACGCACAAGTAAGTCAGCTTTTCAAACCTGAAGAAAATACCAATTGTGACTTTAAAAAACAAAATAATGACCATTTGACAACTGTGAACAGTATCATATTTAATTGTGTCTATTTTATTGCAGACTTGAGTCTGCAGAGTGTACTAGACAACTTGGGACTTAAAGATCATCGTACGAACAAGCTCACAATGGAAGGAGTTAGACAGATTGGTGAGAATGTTTGGCCTGAAAAAGTTCGAACACACCTTCCATCACAACTACAGCTCTTTTTAAAGAAGCTGTTAATGGCGAACATGACTGCTAGAAATCTCAAATGTTGCACTGGCCAACACTTATCAGAATGCAGGCTTGCATCAAGGAATGAGGAGATGCCATTTGGTCTAAAGGACATTAACCCTCTGGACCTCATAACTGCTCTGTTTCTTTGCTCGGATGGTATCTTACAGCAGGAGCTCATTCAGAAAATGTCCTTCTGTCAGTTTGCTGTTCCTCTCCTGCTGCCCAACCCTGAAACACATCAAAGCACTTTGATGCTGTGGGCCATGAGGGATATAGTTAAGCAGTTTAGACCTCACTGTCCTGGTGACCAACAAGAATTTGTGGAGAAAGGTATTGTAGATACTGCCCTCCCAATGATTTCTTTTGTTAGATGTGGAGCCAGCAGCTTGTCAAAGTCAAAGCTTCTCAATGAAGTTCTCAGCAATTCCCAACAGAGCCACAACACATTTGTGCACCATAACATGAGAGGTGGAAACATCCCAAAGATGATCTCTAATGGATTGGTGGAAATCAGTTGGTATCTGCCAAGTGGAAATGCAAACATAGATGTGTTCCCTGAGGCTTTAGCTCTGGCTAATCTTCGTGGAGATCTCAAGGATTTTCCAACACAGTTTACGTTTCTCTGCCAAACTTCAGCTGCCCTTTTTGTGTTTTGTGATGATCTGGACTTGAATAAAAGTATTCCAGACATGAAACTCAAAGAGAAAACTAAACTCTTCATTGTGTCTAACTCTCAGTCTCTGAGCAATGATAAAGACTATTTCAAGAAACAAACTGCCGAGTTCCAGAAATACAGTGCTCAACTTATAAATAGGAACCAAACCATGAACGATGCAGATCTTGTGGAAAAGCTTTCGCTTGGAATCACAGAGCTTTTGAAGGAAAAACCCCTCAAAATTAAAGTACACAGTATCGCAGAATTTGCAAGAAATGTTGACATCCTCGTGGATGAAGACAAAGGTCCATGCAAGGCAGCAAAGGCTAATGCAGCCAAAATCACAAATAAGGTATCTGGCATACCCAAATACAAGAGCATCCAGCTACCTCTACAGGGAGAAACCTGGAAAAAACTCACTGAACTAGAGAAGGAAGAGTGTAAGAGAAAAAAAGCAGGTTCCAAAAACATTGAGGTGTACTTAAGAGAACTAAAACAAGAGAAAGATGAACTGAGAAAGAAGCAAATGGAAATTGGAATGAGTAAAGGCATTAGAGAATTCGTCAAGGGTTTGAAAAGTTCAACAGAGGAGCGCACGTATTTCCTCAAGTGGATGAAGATCACTCTAGACAGCAAGTCGAGGAGTCAGCAGTATGAACTCAGGAAGCAGTATAGAGAGCAAAGCCTGAAAGCCACTGAGAATAAAGAACTTCGATCCAATTTACAAAAGATGATGTTGACCAGCTCCTTGGGTACGGAACATTTCATAAGAGAACTTGCCCAGCTGTATGAGGCATCCCTGGTCCATGCAGATACCACTTCTGAGAGGAAACAGGAAATTCAAGAACTTCCAAAAATCTGTGCTGAATTAATGTTGGCAGGTTTTCCACTAGAACTCATGGATGGAGATGCATCTAACATCCCAATAAAGTGGATAAGAGATGTTCTTAAAGAGCTTGATTTTCTCATTAAACCCAACAACAAGATCAGAGTAGTTTCAGTTCTGGGATCGCAAAGCTCAGGGAAGTCCACTCTTCTTAACACCATGTTTGGTGTTCAGTTTGCTGTAAGCAGTGGAAGATGCACCAGAGGTGCCTTCATGCAGCTCATCAAGGTCAAAGACGAATTCAGACATGTGATCAAGTGTGACTTTATCATGGTCATCGATACAGAGGGCTTGAAGGCTCTGCATTCATCACAGATAACCAACAACTATGAACATGATAATGAGCTGGCCACACTGGTGGTTGGACTGAGTGACATCTCCATTGTCAACATTGCTATGGAAAACAACGCAGACATGAAAGACACTCTGCAGATCGTAGCTCATGCTTTCCTCCGGATGAAAGAGTCCAGGAAGATACCCTGTTGTCAGTTTGTGCACCAGAATGTAACCGATATCTCTGCTCCTGACAAAAACCTTACGGAACAGAATCTCCTGTTGGAACAGCTGAATGAAATGACAAAAGTTGCAAGCAGGATGGAAAATATTGATGAATGTGCTTTCACTGATATCATCACCAACAAACCTGAAGAGAACTGCAACATCCCTGGTTTATGGCATGGTAGTCCACCCATGGCACCAGTCAATGAGGGTTACAGTGCAGCTGTAGACCAACTTAAACAGCAATTGAGCAATACGTTCAAAAAGCTAACTGTGGACGCAGAAACCATCCCAGATTTCTGTGAGTGGTTACAACATTTGTGGACAGCTATAAAGCATGAGAAATTCATCTTCAGCTTCCGCAATAGCCTTGTGGCTCAGGCATACAACAAGCTGTGTGTGGAGTTCAACCAATGGGAGGGGACCTTTGAAAAACACATGTACAACTGGCTGGTAAAGGCAGAGATTGTGGTAGCAAACTACGGCTTGAAAAGTTCTGAGGAAATATCTGGCCTGGACAGTGTTCTACACCAGTTGAAAACTGATTTAGACAAAGAGTTAGAAAAGGCAGGTACAGAGTTTCTCGACAAAGTGACAAAATATTACAAAAGTGAGCAAGGAAATGTTGCTCTGATTGAGAAATACAGAGAAGAATTTGAGATTAGTGCAAAGCACCAAAAGAAGCCCATGAACAGAACTCTTGAGAGAAAACTGCAAGTGGCTGTGGATATGAGAAGATGCACATTAGGGATCAACAACAGAAACAATAAAGATACTGTGGAGAAAAAAGTGTCTGACCTTGTTAAGAAATGCAGGAAAGAAAACCACCAAATGTCCAACGAGGAAGTAGAAGAAGAATTCAAAAAAATGTGGAACGAAACCATAAGGGGGTTGTTGTTTGGCGGTTTGGAGCGTCACAATGTTTCCGAAGATGTCTATAGGGCTCTACAAAAAAACTTGGAAAACAATGGTTCAAATATTTGTAAGATGCTAACTGAGGCAAATCCTATTGACAAATGTGGGAAGGAGGAATTTGAATTGAAGAAATATGGAAATGTTTTGACAAAGTCTATCAAGAAGACAGTGGACAGAGAAGGATATGGAAATCAAAAGATGAAAAGAAAAAATAAACAACAGTTCGCTGATGAAATCATACGCAAGTCCAAGACCTTGATTGAGAAAAAGGTGAAAGAAAGAATGGACTATCACTGCACTCACACTAAAGAAATACTTGAATTAATAGATGAGAACCTTGCTTCGCACAGTGAGTTGCACATCAGTGCTGAGATATCTGCGGCTCTGAAAATACACATCTGTGGGCATGCAGCGAGGGAATTCCAGAGCATGCATGAGGCTTTCATCAGAAATAATGACCCACGACAAAATCTGGAAGAACTGAAGCCTCAGTATTTGGCTGACTTTAAGGACCTTTACCAGAGGAAAGATCTGTGCCAACGAAAGGCTGATGAGTTCACTGAGCTTTGTTTTAAACCTGCTGTTAGAGAATACATCTACAAACATTTGGGACAAGACATTCTGGAAGTACTTCAGTCGATCAATGGTGATGTGAATATTAGTACACGGAAACACTTTCAGTTTAGCATTTTTAAGCAGCTGATATCAGCAGACTTCTGTGCATTTACAAAGTACATTGATTATTATGAGGGATTTGCTTTTGAGTGCATACTTAATGCAGCAGTGGCACACTTTTCAGATGGAAACCTCCTTGTAAACATGGAGGTCCAACGCTTGGAGAACATCTGTAGAAAGATTAACCACGCTGTTGACAAGTCCTTGAAGAGCGAAAGTGAAGATGACATGAAGGATCAGAATTTAAACATGCTAATTCAGGATTTACGTAGACAACTGTCAGCCTGGCTGGTCATTCCCGATGGTACAACAGGGTTGACTTCAGGGGTTGTCAAGAAAGAAGACTTCCTCAAAATGTTGACATTGTCTGTCAAAGAAATGGAGGATTCTCTAAGAGAAGAGTTCTATACAGATTCAGATGTGAAAAAGAAGTTGAGCAAATTAAAGCAATGTCCTTTGGAAAAAGTGATGAGGAAGATGTTTGGCTGTGGTAAGATGTGTCCATTCTGCATGACCCCATGTGATGTAGAGGGAGAGGGTCATTCAACACATTCCTCTGCAATCCACCGACCTGTGGGACTTGGCGGGTATCAAACAATTGAGTCAGGAAAACTAAATGGCGATATATGCACAAATCTCATCAAGGATAAAGAGAAATTCCATTGTGCTGAAACAAAAGGGAATTTCTCTTTGTTCTCGAAATATAAAGAATATTTCAAAGATTGGACCATAAACCCAGACAACACCGTCACAAACTACTGGAATTACCTCTTTGCGAAGCATAGCGAGGAGTATTCAGGAATACATGATGCCTTACCAGCTGATATACCAGAAGACTGGAAAGCAATCACAAGTGATCAGGCTTTGAAGAGCTTGACAGAGTATTTTGATTTCCAAATCTAACATTGCCACTATGCAGTCTGTGTGCCAAAGGTACTGTAGATCCACACTTGTCTGGTTTCACCACAAGATAGGACTTCAACATTTAAGCTTCCATGTTCTCACTTTGTCTTGCTAAGATGAATGAGTCCTGTCCTGCCTCTGTCTTTTGAGTTCTTTTAGCACCTCCTAGGTGGATTGTTTGAACAGGAAGTGATTGTTTGAACAGGAAGTCACCTGTCTGTACAGAAAGTAGCTCTTGGGTCCTTAAAGCAGCAATTTCTTATCAAGCAGACCAATGAGCTGACATGTATTTCATTTACTGCCGTATTTTTTTTTAACATTTCATCTGTACTGTCATTGTCAGTGTTATGTAACTTCATATTCTAATCGTTGGTCCTATTTGTGTGGATGCCTGTATAAACATTGTAAAATACAGCATATGCTGTAATTTCAGATGTATAGCGTGCTTACCTAGTGTGAAGCTTATGTTAGCTAAAATAGAGTGAAATCTATGGTGTATGTGCAAGTGCCGTATTATAATCGTATATTCAACTATTGTAGAAATGCCTACCTTTTGGTTTATTCAAAGTATACATACAAACTGCTGCATGTAGTATGAATCAGTAAGCCATCGTTACTGGACCTTGTCATTTCACCAGCAACACTATTGAATTGCTAATGTTATATTATCATTTTTGTACAGTTTCACTCATGATTCATGGATGCATCTATAACAGTTTTGTTATTAAAGACTCTTATGCCTTTATTAGACGGAGTTTCGCTGTTACATTGTGTTGCCGCATACTGAGAACTGAGTACAACTCCAGCAAATAAATGACTGACGGATTGGAATAAAGAAAATGATAACAAATCAATCTGTCAGTCATAATTTCTTTATCATATGTAGGCCTTTGCAAATATTACAACAATGTATTCATTTAGCATACCTAAAAGGGGAGGGGGAATTTGAACCTGTGATTTCTTGGTCTGCTGTGAAATGCTCTAACCACTAAGCTACAACCATCCAGTCATTCCAATGTTCACATCCAAATGTTTATTGCTTATTTTCCATTTCATCAACATCAACAACCTACCTTTCCACAGGATCGATTTATACAAGTCTGAAAAACATGATGGTGTCAGTGTGTGCAGACCCAGCATGATCGTGTCAGAGTGTGCAGACCCAGCATGATGGTGTCAGAGTGTGCAGACCCAGCATGATCGTGTCAGAGCGTGCAGACCCAGCATGATGGTGTCAGAGTGTGCAGACCCAGCATGATCGTGTCAGAGTGTGCAGACCCAGCATGATCGTGTCAGAGTGTGCAGACCCAGCATGATGGTGTCAGAGTGTGCTGACCCAGCAGTACGAGTCCCACATGTCAGATCTTCACCCTAGTAAACACAACAAGTGAGCACGCATGTTGCTGCATTATATGTGGTCTCATTCTTAAAAAAGAGAAAAAAAGGGAAAAAATCACAGAAACCCCAAAACTACATCAAAACGTATTTGATAGAAAATAGATGATCTATTCCAGTATTAGGATATTCTGGCGTGGCCTGTTGGAGAACATCTCATTAAAAAGGCTTGTGACATATTTCAGATAGTTCCATCACTGGTGGCAGTTTATTTAACTGCTTGCTGGGGTCAGAGTTCATCAACAGTCTTCTGTTGTGAAGCAAGCAGGTGGAACAGTTACATCTGTTGCCCACAGCAACCACAATGATGCTCTCACTCTGGTGTCGCTTTGTGATGTCACCAGGAGGCTAGTGTTCATTCCTCCATTCTGGATGGATGAACTGTTGCAAGGGGCTCTCATCTGACTCACCTGGGGAAACACACACAGGCAGACATGCAAACATATGAACACACAGACACACACACAGGTAGACACACAGACAGTAAAGGGAAAGGAGAGAGGAGGAGAGATCAGAGAAGCTTAAAACTGAGTAGATTACTCTTGTTAATGTTAGCAAGCTGGATGTTGTAGCTAACTCTAACAGTGTTAGCAGGCTGGATGCTGTAGCTAACTCTAACAGTGTTAGCAGGCTGGATGCTGTAGCTAACTCTAACAGTGTTAGCAGGCTGGATGCTGTAGCTAACTAACAGTGTTAGCAGGCTGGATGCTGTAGCTAACTCTAACAGTGTTAGCAGGCTGGATGCTGTAGCTAACTCTAACAGTGTTAGCAGGCTGGATGCTGTAGCTAACTCTAACAGTGTTAGCAGGCTGGATGCTGTAGCTAACTTTAACAGTGTTAGCAGGCTGGATGCTGTAGCTAACTCTAACAGTGTTAGCAGGCTGGATGCTGTAGCTAACTTTAACAGTGTTAGCAGGCTGGATGCTAACACTCACAGGCTGACTGCTCACTGTCAGACTGCACGTGGATCTTCAGGGACGCCAGGCGTGAGACCACATCGTCCTCTCCCTCAGCGTCCGCGTGGTTGAACCCCGTGTACCCCTTGTTATCCACGCAGTACCTGATAAACCTGAAAACACAGTGGTTAGAACAGTTTAGAATCACGTGGAACCACTTGTAACGCTGGGCAACACTTTGGAATGAATGTGGAACACTGAGAAACATTTGATCTGTGTGTTCTACACATTCTAAAAAGAAGTTCCAGTTCCATTTTATTGTATTGAGTTCTTTTCTATTGTAAGGTATCTTCAACCAGACCAAAACGCCCTATGTCTATGCAGGTTCTGAACCGAGGTAGACTGTTGTAGGCTCGTACTTCTCCCAGGTAGGGTCCTTGTTGAGGATAACAGGGTTTCCCACCACAATCAGCAGGGCCTTGGCACGGGTCATAGCCACGTTAAACCTCTGGGGAGATCACATGACACAGGGGAGACCAGGGATCAGGAGTCTCTCACACACACTAACTTAAACACACTCACAAACTCGCATACACACACTCTCAAACGCAGACATATTCACACACATTCACTGACACACATTCACTTACTCACACAAACTTGTGTCTGTACACACACACAATCACACAATTCCACACTCGCGTACTTGCATGCAAAGCCATACTGTGGGTTTTAAGGTAGAGGATATCTGAATAACTGACAGACCTTCTCGTTAGCCAGGAAGCCGATGTTGAAATCTTGGTCCATCTTGACGTAGTTGATGCTGCTGCGTACTGTGGTAACCATGACGATCTTCCTCTCCTGGCCCTGGAACTCCTCCACAGAGCCCACCTGTGGAGACAAGTACACACACACGTACACACACATGAACACACATGTACACCACACAAAGTAACTTATTTGGAACACTGAGGAACCCATATGGAACACTGAGGAACACATATGGAACACCAGAACCTCCCACACAGGCCATGTAGGGCGCGGTAGCAGAACATCAGAAACTGACCTTCAGGTCCTGGATGTCGTTCCACTGGTTCAGTTCCTTCACTGACTTCAGAGCCTTCTGAATTTTCTCTACCTGAATAAACCAAATTATAGTACAGTTTAAATGCTCCACACCAACATACACACCAGCCTACATTATGTATGATACTTAAAATGCAATAAAGATTTCAGAGATCTCAGCGCTCTACAGGTGTGAGGCCTGTCTTCTCACCTGCTTCCTGTAGGGGGCGATGATGCCGATGTCTCTGGGGGACAGTTTGGGCAGGTCCTTCTTGCCCTGAGTCTGCATGAGCTTGGTGAGGTAGTCCACCAGCACCTCGATCTCCGAAACGTTGAAGAAGGAAGGGCTGTTGGCTTCTCTCTCGTCCTTCCCCATCACACCGTGGAAAATGACTGGGAAGCCCTGGGAGGAACAGGAAGGTTACACACAGACAGGAAGCGCTGGGAGGAACAGGAAGGTTACACACAGACAGGAAGCGCTGGGAGGAACAGGAAGGTTACACACAGACAGGAAGCGCTGGGAGGAACAGGAAGGTTACACACAGACAGGAAGCGCTGGGAGGAACAGGAAGGTTACAAACAGACAGGAAGCGCTGGGAGGAACAGGAAGGTTACACACAGACAGGAAGCGCTGGGAGGAACAGGAAGGTTACACACAGACAGGAAGCCCTGGGAGGAACAGGAAGGTTACACACAGACAGGAAGCGCTGGGAGGAACAGGAAGGTTACAAACAGACAGGAAGCGCTGGGAGGAACAGGAAGGTTACACACAGACAGGAAGCGCTGGGAGGAACAGGAAGGTTACACACAGACAGGAAGCGCTGGGAGGAACAGGAAGGTTACACACAGACAGGAAGCGCTGGGAGGAACAGGAAGGTTACAAACAGACAGGAAGCGCTGGGAGGAACAGGAAGGTTACACACAGACAGGAAGCGCTGGGAGGAACAGGAAGGTTACACACAGACAGGAAGCCCTGGGAGGAACAGGAAGGTTACACACAGACAGGAAGCGCTGGGAGGAACAGGAAGGTTACAAACAGACAGGAAGCGCTGGGAGGAACAGGAAGGTTACACACAGACAGGAAGCGCTGGGAGGAACAGGAAGGTTACACACAGACAGGAAGCCCTGGGAGGAACAGCAAGGTTACACACAGACAGGAAGCGCTGGGAGGAACAGCAAGGTTACACACAGACAGGAAGCCCTGGGAGGAACAGGAAGGTTACACACAGACAGGAAGCGCTGGGAGGAACAGGAAGGTTACACACAGACAGGAAGCCCTGGGAGGAACAGCAAGGTTACACACAGACAGGAAGCGCTGGGAGGAACAGGAATATTACACACAGACAGGAAGCCCTGGGAGGAACAGGAAGGTTACACACAGACAGGAAGCGCTGGGAGGAACAGGAAGGTTACACACAGACAGGAAGCGCTGGGAGGAACAGGAAGGTTACACACAGACAGGAAGCCCTGGGAGGAACAGCAAGGTTACACACAGACAGGAAGCGCTGGGAGGAACAGCAAGGTTACACACAGACAGGAAGCCCTGGGAGGAACAGGAAGGTTACACACAGACAGGAAGCGCTGGGAGGAACAGCAAGGTTACACACAGACAGGAAGCCCTGGGAGGAACAGGAAGGTTACACACAGACAGGAAGCGCTGGGAGGAACAGGAAGGTTACACACAGACAGGAAGCCCTGGGAGGAACAGGAAGGTTACACACAGACAGGAAGCCCTGGGAGGAACAGGAAGGTTACACACAGACAGGAAGCGCTGGGAATCTGTCCTGCATTCATCTGGGTGTCTAGATACATTAAGGTGATCGGGGTGTTTCCACCAGAATGATTCCAAATGCTGTAATACCTTGCTTTGGGTATGTTACAATTTATTCATTTAATGCATCCAATTGAAACTAGTGCCCATTTTTCTGAGATGAAGATAATGACAGAAACATTGTCTGAATTAGTTGGTATATACCTATACACTATATATAACTATATAGTCAAAAGGATGGATTCTGTCTCAGGGAATAGAGAGTGAAGGACAGCAAAATAAAGTTGATGCTGAATACTGTGATTCATTTGAGGGTAACTTCGTCTTCAAATAGGTCACCTTCTTAGGCAGGTATTCCCAGTTGCGATACGTGTCGCGTTCCCATTGGTCAGCAAACACCTGTAGTTCGTTGTCATAGAAGAGCTGATTGGGTATTTCCAAAATGTCAGGATGGGATCTGAACAGAGACAGATAGACAGAGGCTGTTTATCAATCCGAAGAACGCTAAGAACGTACTTGCGTTCTTGAGAAGAACGTTCTTGCCAAGCGTCTTGCGAGAACGGTCTTGCAAGACCGCGAGGACCGGGAACGATTTGAGATGTGTGTGTTCTCGCAATGACTTCGGGGAAATCAGATAGTTTCTTGCTGACCAAGTCACCATCCGATGCATCCTCATTAAAAGGGGCGGATCAAGAACATTTCCGGGTATTTTTGGCGTTCTTGGTGACTTGTGTTCTTTGGATTGGAACCGTACTTGGGCAATGACGTCAAACGAGTTCGCAAGAACGGAAAAAAACAGCCAGAGACAGAGTAAAACAGAGAGACAGAGGAAAAGACGAGCTCTACAGAACACAATCATACATCGAATGATTGGAAAACAAAGTAAAAAGTACTTTGAACGAGGTAAAGATACATCAGATGTAGAGTTGCGCACCTGTAGTTACGGAGTAGCTTGGTGACGAAGCGGCTGTTGTAGTGTCCCAGCTCTCCAGTCTTCTGGTACAAAGAGTTGTGCTTCATTAGCCTCTCTAGCAGAGACAAGCCTGGGGGAGGGGGGGGAGGAGGAGGTTGACATGGAGTTGTGCGTGTTGACTACAGGTGTGTTGACAACAGGAAGTGTAACAGTGTAACGTGTGTTGATGTGTAACTGTGTGTTGAAACGTAACATTGATTGGTTATAGGTCCTACAGGCTAGTATGTGGGGATGTCCAGGAGTAGGGGAGAAGGCCGAGGTCTGGGTTGCACTGCATCTGCCCCAGGGGCATCATGTTTTTGACTAGTCTCAGAGAAAGGCGTCACGAGTTGGAAACAACACATTCCTGTGGTTTAGAAGGAGAAGAGGATGGGCCAGAAGCCAAGGAGAGGATCTAGACCTCTTGTTTTGAGTCTCTGTCTTCTCCTCTGGAGAAGAAAGGGAACAGAGAGAGCAGGTCAAGCTGACCGTAGACTTATAATAACCATGGACACAAGGCTGCCTCATGGAAGGGTGAAGGGAACTGGGAGAAATTGTGGGAGAACACTGGGAAATAGGATTATGAAGGGACGGGAAACTTCCTCATATTGACTATATAATGTGTTAGATTTTAGGAGTTGTCGTTGCATGAATTGATTGATTGTACGGACTAAAGGTTAGAAGGAAGGATGACGAGGTCTACGTGCCATTATCTGAGTGGGTGTAATCGTGTTTACATTTATCATGAGAAATGTTGCCAGAATTGGGAATCATCACACTCTCAGGGGACAAAAAAGAGGGGTATTGCCAGAGTTTAGAAGGAGAAACCCATAGAACGAGAGCCAGGAAAATGAGCTAGTTCTCCTTTTCTATCTGTGTCCTCCTCCTCCTTCAGAGGGAACATAGAGAGAAGGTCGGGCCGACATTAGAGATAGGGAACTCGTACATATGATGAATCATGGAAAAAGGGAACAAACGTGGGGGTCAGGTGGCTGAGCAGTGAGGGAATCGGGCTAGTAATGCGAAGGTTGCCAGTTCGATTCCTGGCTGTGCCAACTGACGTTGTGTCCTTGGGCAAGGCACTTCACCCTACTTGCCTCGGGGGAATTTCCCTGTACTTACTGTAAGTCACTCTGGATAAGAGCGTCTGCTAAATGACTAAATGTAAATGTAACAAACTATGGAAATATTATGATGCAATATTAGGAAATAAAAGTATGGAGGGAGGGGAATTTCCTCATATTGATTATATAATGTGCTGGACTTTAGGAGTCTCTAGCTTTTTCAGTCTTCCTGTATCAACTGCTGCATTGCTGAATAAACATCAGGTTGCCTTGATTTTGAAAGATATTCCACTCCGACTTTTTCTTTTGACCCAAACCATTCTGACAAACAAAAATATCCTGCACGTATTACTGGTTCTGATTGTAGATGTGACAGTGTTACATGCGTTTATGTGTAGACAATAGACAGTGTTACATGTGTTTATGTGTAGACAATAGACAGTGTTACATGTGTTTATGTGTAGACAATAGACAGTGTTACATGTGTTTATGTGTAGACAATAGACAGTGTTACATGCGTTTATGTGTAGATAATAGACAGTGTTACATGTGTTTATGTGTAGATAATAGACAGTGTTACATGTGTTTATGTGTAGATAATAGACAGTGTTACATGCGTTAATGTGTAGATAATAGACAGTGTTACATGTGTTTATGTGTAGATAATAGACAGTGTTACATGCGTTTATGTGTAGATAATAGACAGTGTTACATGCGTTTATGTGTAGATAATAGACAGTGTTACATGCGTTTATGTGTAGATAATAGACAGTGTTGCATGCGTTTATGTGTAGATAATAGACAGTGTTGCGTGCGGCTGCTCACCCAGTCCGTGCTGGAGAGCGAGGGGCGAGCGGAGGATGGGGCCCAGCTGCTGAGGATCACCGGCCAGAACCAGCTGACCCCCCCTTGCCCGGAGCAGACCTGGGACACGGAGAGAGGGAGGGAGAGAGAGAGATGGGAGGGAGGGGGAAGGAGAAAGAGGGGGGAAGGAGAAAGAGGGGGGAATAGAGAGAGAGGGAGGGGGAGAGAGAGAGAGATGGGAGGGAGAGAGAGAGGAAGAGGGGGAGGGAGAAAGAGGGGGAGAGAGAGGGGGGGAGAGATAGAGATGGGAGGGAGAGAGAGAGGAAGAGGGGGAGGGAGAAAGGGGGGGAGAGAGAGAGAGGGGGAGGGAGAGGGGGAAGGAGAAAGAGGGGGGGAGAGAGAGAGGGAGAGAGAGAGATGGGAGGGAGAGAGAGGAAGAGAGGGAGAGAGAGGGGGAAAGAGAGAGAGGGAGAGAGAGGTGGAGGGAGAGAGAGGGGGAGGGAGAAAGGGTGGGGGAGAGAGAGACACATAATGAACAAAATAGAAACTATCGTAGTTTCTTGATTATTGGGCAGGGCGACAGGCGTCCAGGTGGTAGTTTCATAGAATTTTAGGACATAGTTACAATGTATGTGTTTTATGTAGACAGTGAAGTGTAAGAGGATGAGGCTCTGTAGGATACTTTGCTCTGTAGGGAAAGAAGTCAGATTGTCTTAAGGTATTTATGATACCTAACTAAGAAGCCAGAGGCACGGAGGTTGGGGGATTCTTGAGTTCCCGTGGCCTAAAGGGAGCTGACCTTTTGGCCAAGGAGATTGTGTCCTGTGTTCTGTTTGTGTGTCATTAAAGGTAACTTTACTATCCTCATTTAGAGTGTGACATCAAAGAACTGTGGGACACTTGTGGTGTGGAGTCAAACTGTCACTGAGTAGTGCTGGCCAATCACAGAGATCGCTATATTGATTGATGGAACACCTTGAAGATCCTTTGTTCTAAGTTCATATAAGGCAGTGCATGTGTGATGGTTCTTCACCTCTCTTCTGAACGACCTGTAGTTTACAGCTTACATGTCCTCCGTTATGACGGGTCACAGAGTACTCTGTTAATCTGAAGTGTTGTACAAACTAAATAAATTGTATTTGAGCGGCCATCTTGACTAGTCGAATTACACAGTGCCACTAGAATTTTCCGTCACAGTAGTCAGAGGAGAGGTGGTGGGCCCAAGAGGAGAATCTATGCCTAAATTGTATGAGCTACACTGTGAGAACAGGATTAAACTGGAATGCGTGTTAAGGGCTGGGGGGACTCTGTGTGTGTATCTCAAATAGTGAGGTTGTTATGGGTAAGAGTTATATAACAAAGGCTTGCTAGAGAGTCAACAAGGCTTCGGAACAGTGAACTAGTGGGGTTCCAGGGGGGAAGCAGCTGGGATCGTTCAGAAGTGAGAACATAAGAGCTAAGAATATCCCCTATTCCCGGATTCATGCCTCAAAAAGTGAAGAGAAGGAGAGATTGTAGATGGAGGGCTGGTTAAGTGGTGGCGTGTGTTGAGATTGAGATTGGGGTGAACTGGGGTTTGAGGAGCAAGTAGAACATTGAGAGGAGTTCATCAGCACTTTAGGGGCCAGGGGATGTGCACGCATGATTGGGGTGATCAAGGACAGGTTTGGTCTTCGTCAAACTGTGGGAAGAACCTTCTAGAAACTTCCAAAAGGTTGTGAAATAGTATCAGGCAGGGCGGGGGATTGTTCCTCTGTCTATATAATGGGATGTGTAGAGAATGTGATTGCTTTTTGTATCTTCTATGTACCACTGGTATCGTGCTGAATAAATCATCAAGCCACCTTGACTTTGAAAGATATTCCGTCTCTGACTCTATCTTTGAGTTTTTTCCTTCTGAAGAGAAAACTTCTTCCACAACAAAACAGAAAGAGAGAGCAAGAGGGAGGGAGGGAAAGACGAGAAAAGAGAGATGTACAGAACAGAATCTGTGTTTTAAAGCCTGTTTTAAACCATACATTGTAGAAGAGTGGTAGTCTAGGGGGGGTAACCTGAGAGCTCTGTATCTCACCTGCGACTGCGATGACACACTCTGGCTCCACGGCCTGGCCTGCCTCGTCCACGAACACGTGGGAGAAGTGACCAGCAGGAATCCCTCCAGACACTAGCCTGGAGCAGAGGGACAGGGCGACAAGGACTTAGAGACAGGACAGGGTCAGAGAGACAGGACAGGGTCAGAGAGACAGGACAGAGTCAGAGAGACAGGACAGGGTCAGAGAGACAGGACAGGGTCAGAGAGACAGGACAGAGTCAGAGAGACAGGACAGGGTCAGAGAGACAGGACAGGGTCAGAGAGACAGGACAGAGTCAGAGAGACAGGACAGGGTAAGAGAGACAGGACAGGGTAAGAGAGACAGGACAGGGGACAGGGGGACAGGACAGAGTCAGAGAGACAGGACAGAGTCAGAGAGACAGGACAGGGTCAGAGAGACAGGACAGTCAGAGACAGGACAGTCGGAGACAGGACAGAGTCAGAGAGACAGGACAGGGTCAGAGAGACAGGACAGGGTCAGAGAGATAGGACAATGTCAGAGAGACAGGACAGGGTCAGAGAGACAGGACAGGGGACAGGGGGACAGGACAGAGTCAGAGAGACAGGACAGAGTCAGAGAGACAGGACAGGGTCAGAGAGACAGGACAGGGTCAGAGAGATAGGACAATGTCAGAGAGACAGGACAGGGTCAGAGAGACAGGACAGGGGACAGGGGGACAGGACAGAGTCAGAGAGACAGGACAGAGTCAGAGAGACAGGACAGGGTCAGAGAGACAGGACAGTCAGAGACAGGACAGTCAGAGACAGGACAGGGTCAGAGAGACAGGACAGGGTCAGAGAGACAGGACAGTCAGAGACAGGACAGGGTCAGAGAGACAGGACAGAGTCAGAGAGACAGGACAGGGGACAGGGGGACAGGACAGAGTCACAGAGACAGGACAGAGTCAGAGAGACAGGACAGGGTCAGAGAGACAGGACAGAGTCAGAGAGACAGGACAGGGTCAGAGAGACAGGACGGGGGACAGGGGGACATAAAGATAGATATGAAACAGGGACATGAACACACACAGATCCGAGAACCGGACGTTCATCCTGAACACCCAAGGATCTCTGAAATGAGGTCCATCCTTGACTAGAGGACAAAGACCATGCCTGCTCCCACCATGGTCAAACTGACAGATCTTGTACTTGCACTGTATTCTGTAATGAAGGAGTTTACTTAAATGTCATCCATAATAAATAACTAAGGAGTTGACTTATATTTGAAACTTATAAGTCAAACTTAAAAGCGATAAAACTAAATGACATTTGTATTTACCGCTTACCACAACACCCCCTTACCCGCTACCCTCCTTCTCCATCCCATCCCACCCCCCTGTCCCCCTCACCCAACCACTCCCCGTACCTTCCAGCCGTCACCAGGGTGGTCACTAGGACCTTGTACTGCATCAGGACCTTCTTGGCCGGGAGCACAAAGCAGTCCTGGGTGGCGTCCCAGTTGCAGTGCGTCTACAACCACAAAGATCCAGACTGTAACCAGAATACGATATCCAGAACACAGTGTAGTGCTGGGGAGTTTACTACTATAACCAGAATACGATATCCAGAACACAGTGTAGTGCTGAGGAGTTTACTACTATAACCAGAATACGATATCCAGAACACAGTGTAGTGCTGAGGAGTTTACTACTGTAACTAGAATACGATATCCAGAACACAGTGTGGTGCTGAGGAGTTTACTACTGTAACTAGAATACGATATCCAGAACACAGTGTGGTGCTGAGGAGTTTACTACTGTAACTAGAATACGATATCCAGAACACAGTGCGGTGCTGAGGAGTTTACTACTGTAACTAGAATACGATATCCAGAACACAGTGTGGTGCTGAGGAGTTTACTACTGTAACTAGAATACGATATCCAGAACACAGTGCGGTGCTGAGGAGTTTACTACTGTAACTAGAATACGATATCCAGAACACAGTGTAGTGCTGAGGAGTTTACTACTGTAACTAGAATACGATATCCAGAACACAGTGCAGTGCTGAGGAGTTTACTACTGTAACTAGAATACGATATCCAGAACACAGTGCGGTGCTGAGGAGTTTACTACTGTAACTAGAATACGATATCCAGAACACAGTGTAGTGCTGGGGAGTTTATTAGAGGAGCCACGTCATGTACTAATAATGTATTCATCCAGCGGACGCTTTTATCCACAGCTGTGAGAGGTGGAGATTCTGACCAGCAACTTCTAGTTCTACAATTGAATGCTCTAACCACTGAGCTTTACCCCATCCCCTATTCCACAAGAGTAAGACAGGGTATACCTCAGCGCTGGAGTGTTTGACTACAGATAGAGAAGTCATAGGTTCAAATCCCCCTGTACATCGTTTTGGATGAAAGCGTTTGCTAAATGAATACATTATTAGAAGATGATTTTAGACGGTAGATGATGTTGGGGTGAGGGTGGGGTTAAGGGTGAGGGTGAGGTTGAGGGTGGGGGTGGGGGTGAGGGTGGGGTCAGGGTGGGGGTGGGGTGTGGGTGGGGGTGAGGGTGGGAGTGAAGGTGGGGTTGAGGGTGGGGGTGAGGTTGAGGGTGGGGGTGAGGGTGGGGTCAGGGTGGGGGTGGGGTGGGGTGAGGGTGGGGGTGGGGGTGTGGGTGTGGGTGGGGGTGTGGGTGAGGGTGGGGTCAGGGTGGGGTGGGGGTGAGGGTGGGGGTGAGGGTGGGGGTGAGGTTGAGGGTGGGGGTGAGGGTGGGGGTGAGGGTGGGGTTGAGGGTGAGGGTGGGGGTGAGGGTGGGGGTCCTCACCAGCAGGTGTTTGGGTACGGTACCGGGGGCACGGCTGCTGGCGTACAGCCGGTGGACCCGGTGAGGGTCCAGGTGACCCAGCAGGCGTTCGCACAGCAGGTCCGCGGCGCTGTTGGACGGGGCGCAGGCCAGGATGTGGGACTTGGGGTCGGCCTGGTCCACCTGGGACACACACGCAGGGGAGGGGAACAACACGCTTTAGTCTGATGTGGTGAGTTAGGGTTTGGGAAGGCAGAGGAGAGAAAGGATTGTTAAATGATTGTAGTATATTTTCGTTCATCAGAAGGTTTTTGGTCGAGAGAAGTGTGGAATAGTGGAATATCTTTCTAATTCAAGGTAGGTTGATGGTTTATTCAGCAAAGCAGCAGTTGATACAGGAATACAGAAAACGCTACAGACTTCTAAGATCCAGCACATATTTATAGTCAACATGAGCAAATTCTCAATACTACCCTCACAATTCACCCACAGTCAGTTCCCTTTTCCATGACTCATCATGTGCACAAGCTCCCTATCTCTCCACTGTCCGCTCGACCTGCTCTCTGTTCCCTTTTCTCCCTCGTCGGAGGACACGGTTACTCCCCAAGGGATAAGTTAGGAGAACTGGCTCTTGACCCTGGCGTCTGTTCTGAGGTTTCTCTTTCTGGACCCTGGCAATAGCCCTCTGATGGTCAGATTTTCTACATACATGAGGCTTGTGTCTTCGTGAGGTCATACAGTGAGGCCCCTCACTGAGCGAATATAGACGTGGAATGCACTATGTCCAGACTCTTAGGAGACAGTAAGACGGAAACATGCGCAAAGAGGACGTATATGAGTTACGACGTCTTCACCTGTTTGCCTGTTCTACTGTATCAATGTACTGCTCACTGAGACCCTGTAAGGAAGCGATTCTGTGCATTCTATGTTTGAACATGTAATTGTCAGGTTGACAATTAGACACAATTGTCAGGTTCGGGGTCAAGAAAAAGTCCTGTGTGAACGTCTTGTGCGATGACGAGGGGGAGAGCTTCACCTATGATCTCTCTCTGCCCTGAGAGTGGTCATGGGCTGGGACCTGGGAATCTCTTTCTCTGAGACTGTTTTAACGTCATTACATTTACATACATTTAGTCATTTAGCAGACGCTTTTATCCAGAGCGACTTACAGTAAGTACTGGGACATTCCCCCCGAAGCAAGTAGGGTGAAGTGCCTTGCCCAAGGACACAATGTCATTTGGCACAGCTGGGAATCGAACTGGCAACCTTCAGATCACTAGCCCAACTCCCTTACCGCTCAGCCATCTGACTCCCTCATTACTGCCTGACTGTCACTATCTATTTTTACATTCTTAGGGCACACATTGTGCCCTAAAAAAAATTGGCCTCCAGCCTCCAGAGCTGAGACACATGATTGAGACCTAAGCCTGGTGTTGTGTTGTAATTAATTGTCAGGGGTCTGGTTTACTCTCACAATCTGCAGATTGATAACACTTAAAAAACATTCTAAAATCTACAACCCAATTGAACTAAAGTCACTCTGTTAATGAAAAGACGGACAAAACACTTTCTTCATCACTGCCCAGCCCAGCCCAGATTAGTCCACTCTAGTCAGGTACTCTTGTACCTGGGTCATGGCTTCCACCAGGGTGATGGTCTTGCCGGTGCCTGGTGGTCCGAAGACGAGATAGGGGGCAGGCTTGGAGGCTCCGGCCACGATGTGCTGGATCACAGCATGCTGCTCGGGGTTGTCTTCCAGCTGACGGTTAAACATCCTGGATACAAACCCAGCACACACCTCTATTAACACAGCACCACAAACCCAGCACACACCTCTATTAACACAGCACCACAAACCCAGCACACACCTCTATTAACACAGCACCACAAACCCAGCACACACCTCTATTAACACAGCACCACATACCCAGTACACACCTCTATTAACACAGCACCACAAACCCAGCACACACCTCTATTAACACAGCACCACAAACCCAGTATACACCTCTATTAACACAGCACCACAAACCCAGTACACACCTCTATTAACACAGCACCACAAACCCAGCACACACCTCTATTAACACAGCACCACAAACCCAGCACACACCTCTATTAACACAGCACCACAAACCCAGCACACACCTCTATTAACACAGCACCACAAACCCAGCACACACCTCTATTAACACAGCACCACAAACCCAGCACACACCTCTATTAACACAGCACCACAAACCCAGTACACACCTCTATTAACACAGCACCACAAACCCAGCACACACCTCTATTAACACAGCACCACAAACCCAGTACACACCTCTTACAACTAGTACAGAGAGACGCTAAGAAGATCCCCACATGCGAGAGAGAACTGAGAGAGAACCAGGAAAGGGAGGGAGAACCATGCAAGGGAGGGAGAACCGGAGATGCAAAGAAGAACCCTGAATGCGAGGGAGAACAGGAGGGAGAACCGGACCTGAGTTTGGGCAGGGGGGTCTCGGTGCTGGCAGAGGCCTTGGGGAAGAGCAGGTCATCCAGCCGGTGTAGGGTCGCCAGGTCCACGGCCCGATGCTGGAGCTTCAGGGGGTAGCGGTTGAGGGTGAACTCCACGTCGAACTTCATGTTACTGAGGAAGACCTCCAGAAGTCTTACAGACACAGACATGTTACTGAGGAAGACCTCCAGAAGTCTGGGTTCTGACCAGACAGAGACTGTTCAACAAGTCGGACCCCCATACAGCTCCAAAACAATAGATGATTTATTGTACATTCATGCAGATAGGGTTGGGTTAGGGATAAGGCTATGGTTAAGGTTAGGGTTAGGGTCAAGGTTTAGGGTCAAGGTTTAGGGTCAGGGTTTAGGGTCAGGGTTTAGGGTCAGGGTTAAAGTTAGAGTCAGGTTCTGGAAGCTAGAGTTTTACCTTTTAGAAAAGCCCATTTTAACTCTGTCCAGCTCTACTCTGTGTACGTAGCCTGTGTAGACGGTGATTGGCTGGACCTTCTCCTCCGACCGAGACACCCTCAGACAGTCTCCTCGGAGGACAGACGGCCTGTTCTCAGCCACACCTGGCACCTGGCAGGGAAAAAACACATGGGGCTGTTGGATTTAAATCTACGTTTATGGATGGGATTGGTTGCACTGCCTGGTAGCTTAGCTCTAGGTGATGTAACACACATCAAGTGCACCTACACTTTTCATGGTGATGCAAACAGTGTTTGACCCTGGTGGGATTATCGACATGGCTCTCATGCTTTCAGAACTCAGAGGAGCACAGGAAGAGGAAAGGGAGAGGCAGGAAATGAAAAGAGACTAAATGGAGAGACAGGAAATAGTTTTTTAAATGTGTTGTTGCTTGCTTTCCTCCAGGTACACTTTCGGGGATCACGTTGTTTAACTGTAATTTGTTTAACTACCTGCTCTTCTGGTTCTACCCACCGCCACTTATTTGCTTTTCACAATGTATGCTTCATATTTTGGCTACCTGCAATGTTTTAGGGCTCGTTGTTCATGATCATTGACCTATACACTTTTTGTAAAGTTATTTCTTGTAAGTCGCTTTGGATAAAAGCGTCGGATAAAAGCGTTGGATAAAAGTGAATAAATGTAATGTAAATGCAGGAAGTCTGTGTCTCTTTACCCGGAGGGTCAGCAGCTTCTTGTTTGTGTGATCCTGAGTCATGGTCTGACCACGCAGGTCATACCTCCTGATGTCCACCTCCATCTGGATCTCCTCCAGGTGCAGCAGCAGATGGAAGCGCTGGGAGTAGTTCTTCATCCTCACGGGACAGAAGAGGAGGGCTCTGAGGGACAGACGGACGCAGGGACAGAGAGGATGGGTAGAGGGACGGGGAGGGAAGGTGGAGAGACAGACAGGACAGTGAGGGTGGAGAGATAGACAGGACAGGGTGAGTAGAGAGATAGACAGGACAGGGAGGGTGGAGAGACAGACAGGACAGGGAGGGTAGAGGGACGGGGAGGGAGGGTGGAGAGACAGACAGGACAGGGAGGGTGGGTGGAGAGACAGACAGGAGAGGGAGGGTGGAGAGACAGACAGGACAGGGAGGGTGGAGAGACAGACAGGACAGGGAGGGTGGAGAGACAGACAGGACAGGGAGGGTAGAGAGACAGACAGGAGAGGGAGGGTGGAGAGACAGACAGGACAGGGAGGGTGGAGAGACAGACAAGACAGGGAGGGTGGAGAGACAGACAGGAGAGGGAGGGTGGAGAGACAGACAGGAGAGGGAGGGTGGAGAGACAGACAGGACAGGGAGGGTAGAGAGACAGACAGGCCAGGCCAGGGAGTGTTGACAGATGAAAAAAAATGCCAAATAATGTGTGATTCACTTTTACTTTCTTAATCCACAAATGCATCGTTGTGAGTGTCAGATGTCTCTCTTAAATGGGTCAGGGTTCGGTAGAGAGCAATGTGAGTAAGCTGAACGTCTTATGAGGGTCTTCTTTCACCTGACAGATGGCAGTTTCTGTCTGGCTGCATCTGACAAGTACTCTGAATCCTCCATATTCTGCCTGGACAAGTCCTTCAGGTAAAGAGGATAAATATAGTCTCCAAGTTTCACGCTCGGTCTGAGATGATGGACCACAGAACTGTGAGGAAAAGAGAAAAGATGAGCTCCTTGAGTCAGACCACCAAAATCTTGTTTGAATTTACTTGGTACTTTTAACATGCACCATTTGCATGTCGCTTGGGATAAAAACATCTGATGACTAAAACATCAACCGTAAACACTTCGCTCATCACCTCTCAGGGGGTTCCCCCTCCACGATCACGGTGTTGACAGGCCTGCGGATGGCCACCTGGTAAGGCCGGTAGGCCTCCTCGGGCCCCAGCTCCACCCCCAGTGCGCCCCGAGCCCAGGCCTCCATCTCCCTGAGGATGCAGAAGGGTTTGGACCCGGG
Source organism: Osmerus eperlanus (assembly GCF_963692335.1). Classification (NCBI taxonomy): domain Eukaryota; kingdom Metazoa; phylum Chordata; class Actinopteri; order Osmeriformes; family Osmeridae; genus Osmerus; species Osmerus eperlanus. The sequence goes on from NC_085018.1 coordinate 24,366,062, forward strand.
CCGGTCGGGGCAGAACTCAAAGTACATGGTGGCAGGGAAGTGTCCGTAATGATGCAGGCGGTACTGCACCTCCACCTGGTAGCTCTCTCCTTGGAGAGGAGAGGAGGAAGGGAGGGAGGGGGGGGGGGGGAGTGAGGAGGGAGACACTGTGTAGATGGTTGAGTAGTGTGTGTTCACATGTGTGTGCATTGCTGTGTGTGTGAGTGTGTAGGTGTGTGTGTGTGTGTGTGTGTTTCCTCACCAGGGCTGAGGAGCAGAGGGCTAGTCCGGGTCACCCTCCTCTCGTCCAGCAGGGTGAAACAGCTCATGCGATGCAAGGCGGTGTAGAGGGTGAAGTGGACACTGCCCTTCCCCTCGTTCAGGATGTGGAACTTCACCGCAAACAGCTGCCCCAGGCGGCCCACGCTGATGTGGATCTTGCCGCCGGTCACCGCGGGATCTGAGGTCATCACTATCCCCCCCTTGTCAGAGGTCAGCTCCTTCCTGGGAGGCAGACAGACGGAGGGATGGAGGGAGGGATGGAGGGATGGAAAGACAGAAAGAAAGGTTGGAGAGGCGGAGACAGGCAGACAGACAGGTAGACAGACGACCAGACAGACAGGCAGAGAGATTAAAAGCAATAATCTTTTTCATGCCAAATGATGGAAACGAAACGACTAGAAAGTCTAACTAGCTTTCAGAAACATTTCATACTCTTCAACAACTCATCTGAAAACTGCCATCCAAGTTCAGGAAACCTCCGCCCCACACCTGGTCAGGTGATCTGGTCAACACAACTCACCTGTTCATCTTTAGTCTGTTGAGGACCTCTTTAGCCAGCCGCTTCTTGGGAGTCAGCAGCAAGGTGTCTGGGTCGCGGGCGGGGTAGGAGCCAGAGGATGAGGTCGAGCTCCTTGCCCCTCCAACCACATGGGGTGTGGGGGTCCCTGGGCTCCCCTTCTGGCCTCCCTGTGGCCTCCTCCACTGGTCCCCATAGTAAACCCGAACCTTTCACATTGTTGGAGATATTACAATATATGTACCTGTGTGATCATGTCTGCTCAATGCATTCTTCCCTTCATTGTTTTAATATTTAGGGAGCCAGGTTAGGAGGTTGTCAGGAAGGCCGAGTCTATTTTGATGTGTGTGACTGTGTGTGTTTGTGGGTGTGTGTGTGTAGTCACTACAGCCTGGGGAAACTTGGCAGAGCTGAACCGTGGCTGTGTGGACTTTGAGGAAAACTGAAAAGACTGCCAAGGTTCTGTTCCCCACCAGAAGCAGCTGCGTCGTTGTGATATCAAATTAAGACTGTCTTATGTTGGGGGGGACATTTCTGTAAGCAAACTGTAGAAAGTTGATCATTCTGCGCGCTTTCTGCTTTTGCTATACCCTGCTATCCACAATGCTTTCATATATTATTTATTGAATTAAAGACAACACTCTCCAATGTTTTCTGTACCCTTCAAGAAGTAATTAATCCACTACATCATCGACAGGAGACCGAGTTTTAGCAGTGGTACCGTTCGGACATGTCCGTTCCAATGCCAACGTCCCCCGCTATAACCAGCGTTTAAATCCAAACCTAGGCTTTTAGTTGAATCATATTCCCAAATAAATGAATTTATGCTTACTACATGGCGTGTGGATGTACAGCACAGCTTATAAAACGCGTTCCAGTTGTCGTACCTGAGATTCGACGTTTATGTGTACTCTCCCCTTCTTGATGTAGGCTTTGTTGAATTTTTGAAGGGCATAGATAACGGTGGAGAAGTTAGGGTATATATATCCATCTCTGGAAAATACAAGATAAACAGTTGAACATATTTTTTTTATAATGGGGGAATAGGCAGTTAGCCAAAATACGCTTCCGTAAGAATCTAAAGATACTTTACCTGTTTTTAAATTCCAAGTTATAAATGTCACGAAGTTCCTTCTTATTCGTTTTCGATGTTCTGTTTCCCAGAAATTCAACGAAGTCCAGTCCGGATTCCAAACAGTCCTTTAATGATGGCATGTTGCGTCTAAATTCAGGTTGTTATTAATGCTATGTGATTATTTATTGGTAAAGTCCAAAGTATAATGTCCACGGCCCAAATAGTTGACGTCAGTCGTAGGCTAGAGTGGGCATTCTGGCAGTGCTGTTGATGAACGCGTTTTACGTACCTTCGCGCAGTTGACCAAATCTCTATATCCCGCATCACTTCAACGTCGCATATGGACACCCATCCGTACTTTACCAGGTCTGAGCTTGGTTAGGGCTGCTGAAACGATCCAATATGTCACGGGGATAGGGCAGGTCTGAAAGACGCAGCTTACTGCGTAGCCTACTGTCAGTATTTAAATTAAATTATAGTAAAGACACCCAACCTAACAAAACAATAACTGCCATACTCCTTATGACTATCATTCCTTTTAATGTTCTTATTTTTATTGAGTGACGGCTCGTCTTCCTTGATGCGTTAAGATAAGAGTTCGTGTCTCACAAAGTCAGGAAGTTATCGACGACCCATAGCCTTGTTACATAAGACATGGAGCTACCGTGTGCATGTGGAACGATTCAACAGAAATAACAGGAATGCAATTCTGAAGTGCGTCTATGGTTAATAAGGGACTTTCACTGAGGCAACTGATGCACAATATTCGTTTAATGTCTATCATAACAGTTTAACACACTATAGTACACAGGAAATACAGATGACATGTCTGGTGTGGATACAAACTGCTGTAGGCTATCAGCAATAATCAGTGTGCTTTATGAAAAGTCATAAACGATCACCTTTATTGAACAGGGTTGCCTCTGAAGTATTATGCATAATAGGAAGCAGGTGACTGTCGTGTTCCTCTCACCTGACTAGCAAAAAACGTTATCTGAGAACAGTAGCAGGCAACCAGACTGGTTAAATATTTGCAGCATTTACATAAAGTACACATTTGGCACCAACTCACTTCCATCCAACATCAATTCCTTTTAAGATAGATTATTTTTCATACTGTGACAAAACAACCCTCTGATGATCACAATAATTAAAACATAGTATTTGGTGCAACATTACTTTATTCCGTTTGAATAATAAATGTCTGTTCTTACATTTTTTCGTCATAAAAAAATACAGCCCAAGCTGAAGAAAGGCCAGAGGACTGAGAGTGAGCAGGCCTGGATGAGTCCACATCATGCGAGTTTGATATAACAGATAAACCAGCCTGACAGTCTGATATAACAGATAAACCAGCCTGACAGTCTGATATAACAGATAAACCAGCCTGACAGTCTGATATAACAGATAAACCAGCCTGACAGTCTGATATAACACATAAACCAGCCTGACAGTCCGATATAACAGATAAACCAGCCTGACAGTCCAATATAACACATAAACCAGCCTGACAGACTAAGCTCTGAGTCATCTTCCCATGACTGCCAGCCTGTTTTACCAGACTACAAAAAAAAAAAAAAAAAAACGGGACAGATATTCAGTCATCAAGGGCAAATAAGGGAGCTAGCCGACTTCTCTCTAGCCAAGCCTACAGGTAAACAAGGACGTTGGGGTAGTTCTGAGCTTCAAGATTCCAGACAGGAACGCACATACATGAGGGGGGAGGTGGTGTGTGTGTGTGTGTGTGTGTGTGGGGGGGGGGGGGGGCATGCATAAGTTATAGAGGATAAGTATTCAGGTTGCATATTGTCCTGTTGCTATAAAAGGATGTTTTGAGTGATGGAAGATGGTGAGAGAGGTGTTTGCAGGATGCTGAGATGGCTGGGGTGATGGGGATGATGGGGTGATGGGGCCGTGACTTCCTGGGTCTGTGTGTCAGTGTGAGGTGGATGAGCTAGGTGTGAGAGAGTAGGACCCCAACTTTCACAGTGTCTCTGAAGGCATCGTTTGTTCTCAACAAAATTTAAAATAAATTGTAAAATGACCCAGAGCTAAACCGTACAAACATTTCAATGCAAAGCCATCAAAATCCGACAAAACAAAAACGTGGTTTCTTGAGTCAGAAAAAAAACAAAAACAACATTACATCACACGCCAGATCACTTTCTTGTTAATATGCCTCAATTCCTCTCTCCCTCCCTCCCTCTACCTCTCTCTACCTCTCTCTACCTCTCTCTACCTCTCTCTACTTCCCTCTCTCTCTCTCTCTCTCTCTCTCTCTCTCTCCCCCTCTACTTCCCTCTCTGTGTGTCAGTTCGTACAGTAACGCTAGGTGCAGGGCAGAACCTAGGCGTTCTGCATCTCCTTGCCGATCTTGTAGCTGAGGATCTTGTTCCAGTCGATCTTGGTGCGTGTGACTGGCAGCTGGCGGCGCAGGGCCTTGAAGGTGGTGTCGGACATGGTCTGATAGTTTTCACTGATGGCCGTCTGGACAAGACATTCACATTTGACATTTTATTCGTTTATCAGACACTCATTTTGATCAAGTGACTCACTGATGGCACATTTACATTTTGTTAGCAGATGTTTTTATCCAAAGCGACGTCAAAAAAAGTTTAGTTCACGTTCTGAGGGGAATTAAGTTCTCTTTCCATCAGTTAATCCAGTAAATACCTTTTCTAATGTTCTTTTCCATGGGTTCTTACAGGCTAAACGTTTGCATGAAATTCAGTTTAAATCAATTTACTGTTTGGTGGGAATTTGGAGTGTGCCCATTGACCATCTGGTCAACATACCTGGTATTCATTCTCTGCATCTTCAATGATTTTCACAAACTCCTTTGCAGCTTGAGCCTCATTCTGTGTACACAGAAAATGCATAGATTCGTCAAAAAATGCACATTTGTCTGATTAGCAAAAGAGCCCTCCCTCCCCTCCGAGCAGAGCCCTCCCTCCCCTCAGAGCAGAGCCCTCCCTCCCCTCAGAGCAGAGCCCTCCCTCCCCTCAGAGCAGAGCCCTCCCTCCCCTCAGAGCAGAGCCCTCCCTCCCCTCAGAGCAGAGCCCTCCCTCCCCTCAGAGCAGAGCCCTCCCTCCCCTCAGAGCAGAGCCCTCCCTCCCCTCAGAGCAGAGCCCTCCCTCCCCTCAGAGCAGAGCCCTCCCTCCCCTCAGAGCAGAGCCCTCCCTCCCCTCAGAGCAGAGCCCTCCCTCCCCTCAGAGCAGAGCCCTCCCTCCCCTCAGAGCAGAGCCCTCCCTCCCCTCAGAGCAGAGCCCTCCCTCCCCTCAGAGCAGAGCCCTCCCTCCCCTCAGAGCAGAGCCCTCCCTCCCCTCAGAGCAGAGAACTCACATTGACGGTCATGGACTCCTGGATGTCTTTGTGACTGACCAACTGCACGTTTCCATCCTCATAGTAATGCACCTGAACACAGACACACAAACACAGCCACACAACTGAGACCACAACACAACGCAGCCTCTTTCTGTACCTGGTAAATACAGATCGCTCCTCGACCACACACACTTTGATTTGTTTACTGTACTTTCTACATGTTGCTTTGGATGAAAGTGGCTGTTAAATGACAAACGGTTTGTTATCTAATGTAGTTTCACTCCCAGGCCTCAAACGAAAAAAGGACAAAAACAACTATCCATTCACCTGCCTCCCATTATAAAACAACAGTCTTTCTCGACCAAGATATGGCCCCTCTCATTGCTCCTCTCCTCCTCTCCTGATGTCCTCTTACAACCATGGGAGCTGTGGGGTTCTACACCCCCACTGGAGGAAGATCCAGCCTGTCCAGATTAGCTACCAGACAGGGCTGCGTTTCCCTATAACGATGGATCGTAGCAATTATCGAGCAAAAAACGAAACCAGCGATATTTCTTACGTGCGTTTCCCAAACATGCTCGTAAGGAGTAGGCTAATCTATGCACTTTCAAGAGTTACGAATTTTCAAGAGACACTTTAGCTACGATGTCTTTAGGAACAGCCCGTAAAACTAAGATTCGTCCTACGATGGATTCTACGATCAATTTAGGCTTACGACGCTTTCGGGAAACGCACCCCAGGTTGTTACTGCAGGTTACCTGTACTACGGTTGTAAAACAGTTACCTGTATTTTCAGGACTCCCACAACCTGAGCTGTGGACTGGGAGACGCTGAACTTCCATTCAGACCGACAACGGCCATTCCTGAGAACAGAAAACAGGATCGTTTTTGTTTACCTGCTAAATAAATATGGACAGACACCCCAATCCTGGGCAATCCTGGTCCTCAGGGGCTTCTGTCCTGCATGTTTTAGATGTTTCCCTGCTCCAGCACACCTGATTCAAATGAATGGTCGTTACCCGGCTTCCACAGAGCTTGATAACAACCCATTCATTTGAAACAGGTGTGCTGGAGCAGGGAAACATCTCACACATGCAGGACAGCGGCCCCTGAGGACCAGGGTTGCCCACCCCTGCTTAAAGGTGTCTGTTTCCCAGACAACCCTAGAATAAGAGAATTCAATGAAGATCTCAATTGAAAAGGTTTTTAGTTTAGGACTAGGTTTAATCCATCCCTGGGAAACTTGGGTTTGTTATTCTGTCATTATTATATTTTTGTTAACTCATGCCTATTGAATTAACAATATATGCAAACAATCGTGATGACAGTGCTGAGTCATCTGTTGGGAACGTAGTCCACCTACCAGAAGTTTTTGGGTTGAAATTGATGGCCTTCGATGCAGGCAATAATGGTTTTCTGGCCATCGATAGTTTTCCCATAAACCTATGAGAGATGATGCATTTTAGAGAGCTTCTGTCCTCAGCCTGGGATACTTAACTTTTCAGATAATCATCTCATCTAGATATCCTGTAACACAGCTATACAGACTATCCCATAGGTGTTCATGAACACTGTTATCCCAAGCCATATACTAAGGGAAAGGGCCCAAGGTAAATTCATGAACTAATTCCTTCTAATTCTTTGCTCTCTTGACATTTTCCTAGCGGCCTATCTAAACCTATAATAAATACTCTATACCTATAACAAAACTATCGAAACGTATGCTTGATTCTCTAAACCTACAGTAGCCTATCTAACCCTGTGTAGTGGTAGTACGCACGGTGCAGACTCCGCTGGGGTAGTGCTCCTTGACGTAGGCCCTGAGGGCGTCGTCGCAGGCGTCTCTCCAGGCCTGTAGGCCAGCCTCGCCCTCGTGGGGCTGGGGGTCGCTGGCCTCCTTCCTCAGGTGGTCAAACTTGAAAGACTGCCTGCTGCGGGGGTCGAAGAACCGGCCGTGGCCCAGGTCTCCGTGTTCCGTGATGAGAATCTAGGGGGGGGGGGGGGGGGGGCGTTGAAGAGAGTGAGGAGGTGGAGGGGGGTTGGAGAGTGTGAGAGAGAGAGAGAGAGAGAGATGAAAAGGAAAGTGGGAGAGTATGTATGTGGGAGTGAGAGAGAGAGAACATATGGAAATTGTGAGTGAAGTGTGAAAGAGAGCGAGAGAGAGCGAGAGACATTCATTACCACGTGCACCTAATTTGATAACACTAATTCACACATCCCTGCAGTCTCTTCGCAGATTAAAGAGGAAAACAAATTTGGACTTGAAAATGTTTCCTCCACAATGACTCACCTGATCCTCCTGACCATCTATTTTGGCCAGAGTGAACTGATCCATGTTGTACTGTGCAAAGGCACTGTTTGAAAGGAGGGAAAAAACATGAACAAAACAACAATGGAACACTTTCATGCACAGAACTACAAACTTCACACATAAAGGATGATCCAGAACTTACTGTGCTGCACCCTCCCTGAGCAGATTGTCATTGTTGAGGAGTAGTCTAACATCTGAAACAGACAACCAGCATCATTAGCTAGAATAATTCCAACACAAAAACAACAGGGTTTAGGGGCTTGAACCCCTTAATAATGTACTTATTTAGCAGTCACTTATCCGAGGCAATGCACAGGCGGGATCTAAACCTGCAACCTTGATCTGGAGCCCAATGATCTACCACTGAGCTACACCCATCCCTGAGCTACACCCATCCCTGAGCTGCACCCATCACAGACCTGCACCCATCACAGACCTGCACCCATCACAGACCTGCACCCATCACAGACCTGCACCCATCACAGACCTGCACCCATCAGAGACTTGCACCCATCACAGACCTGCACCCATCACAGACCTGCACCCATCACAGACCTGCACCCATCACAGACCTGCACCCATCACAGACCTGCACCCATCACAGACCTGCACCCATCACAGACCTGCACCCATCAGAGACCTGCACCCATCACAGACCTGCACCCATCACAGACCTGCACCCATCACAGACCTGCACCCATCACAGACCTGCACCCATCAGAGACTTGCACCCATCAAAGAGCTGCACCCACCCGCAGGCTTTAGGGAGGTATGTCTACTTTGTTTCCAGACAAAGTGAAGGCCTACTGTACCTGCAAGTACACACAGTGCAACAAAGACAACCCTCCAGAGCTTTCTATACTGACTCACCATTGAAGACTTCATTGAACTCTCCAGGTGGGGCATGGAGGACAAAATTAGCCGCAATGCGGACCTGGTTGAAAGGAAACGTGATGGTTAGGTGTTTGGCTTTACAGCACGACAGTCAATCAGTCAATAGACACGGTACAATAGGGATTGTGTCCCCTGACACAATGCCGGCGCATGTTCTCAGTGTGGCCACTAGAGGGAGACAGAGAGCAGTCATCTGGGTGGCGTGAGGCTGCTGTGTGTGGCCACTCCTTAGATGGCAGGGTGGCAGCCCCAAAGCTTTTCTTAGATTCTCTAACGCCTGAGTGATCATGTGGTGTCAGGAAGTCAGCCAGAGACAGGAGAGCTGGGTGGAGACTTCTTCGGTTAGCTAATGTCTCAACTGCTTGATTGTCTGGTCAGCAGACAGTTTGACAGTAAAGGGGAACGTAACTTCAAGTCTGCACTACATTTACAGTCACAACCCCAATGATCGGTTGTACACGCACACAAAAAAAGTACAGCACACGTTGTGTTTCCACTATCTGGTGCAATCTTCCAATCCATGCACAGTTAGTTTAACATGTACACTGAGTGCTTGACAAAGATTTAAATGAGGAAGCAGCCAGAAAAATAGTTTTTTCCTCTCTGAAAACAATCTGAAATGGCATAGCGTTAAGCACAAAGACGAAGTGCTATCTTTAACATCCAGATGGTATGAAGTTTTGGGTCTACGGCAGGGGAGGGCTGAGGCTAGGAGGCCTGGACGTGTACATGCATGTTGTCTGAAATATCTGGCGTTTGGGAAAACTCCCGAAAGTAGTATTTAGCCATGAACTAACAAGGGAGTGGTTCTCATTCTTGATATATACAACTTTAAAAAACCACCCCAATTTGCTCTAGGGGCAGGAAACTTGCAGGTTAATTAGTCGAAGTGTTGACATCTGGGTAATTTTGATGTTATTACTACCGGCAGGGTTTGAAAACTGCCGAGGAATGTATACATGTAGACTGAAGACTAGCAGGAAGTCAGCTAGAGCTAGCCATCTTGATAGCTGGTAAACTTAGAAATCAATTTTCGTGGAAACAAACCAAAAACACAGGAAGCATTCAGAAAGCGACAGCGAAAGCTGGTTTGTTTAGCAGAGTGCCTAGTTAACGTACATCTTAAAGTCCCAAAACGAACCGATTCCGGAAATAAAAGCCCGAAATAAACTGTCAAAAATAGCTAATGCTAGCTTTCATAGGTTTTAGCAATAGATAGTTGTAGCTAGCTAGGCTAGCTTCTCGAGACAGCTCGCTAAACATACGCATATGCACAATAAACACACGCAATTAACATTTGCAATGATGTTCAAATCTCATCATAATTTCAGTATTGATACCTTCTCCTCCTCGGTGAGTTGTTCTTCAAAATCAGCCATCGTTGAGATGATCTCTAAAGCCTCAAACTAGTCTATTTGTCTGGCTAAGCGCCGCTGCCCTGACAGGACTAGGAAGCGGATGTGTGCTGCATCACGTGTCCCCTCTGTTTACAGACATCCGGAAAATGATGGAGGACGCTACAAACAGTAATCCTCAATCTCTTGGATTTACAGATAAATTAAAATCATGGCTTTCATGGTCATGGACGTACATATGCGGGGTTTGGTTTGTTATGGTTTTGACCATGATATATATTCTGAGGAGCCCTCTGAAACTGCAAGATACGCTCACCTCAGGTTGGTAAATGCAATAAGTACCTGGCTAGCTAATGCTATGTATCGTTAGCGATGTAGCTCGCTGTACACAATACGTTTGACAGCGTGAGAATGTTTGACAGCTCGGTGGACCTGTCTTCGGAACGAGTTGTGCTACTAGCTGGCTTGCTTAGTTAACCACTCATTTAACAGCAGGAATATTTTCCTTGTTGTAGTTAATTTATTAACGTCGTCGTGATTGGACATTTGGTGCTTACTAACACTCAGACATGAATTGTTCATTCATTCAGCAACACTATGGTGTAACACTGTATAACTCGACTTAAGGAATACCAGTAGCCTACTATATGTAAACTACTCTACTACAATGGTAATATTATGTTACTTTTTTTCATAAAAAGGAAATAATTTTGTACATTTGCTCCTATTATTTTAGCGTCTGTGTTCCTGAATACCCTGACCCCTAAGTTCTATGTGGCACTCACTGGAACATCGTCCCTAATTTCGGGTTTAATTCTGGTGAGTTTGTGATCATGAGTGTAGTTTCCCCTCTCAGCATATGATTAGTGATCTGATTACACCCATAAAGGCTCACACATAGATCTGTTTATCACTGACTATGGTCCACATCACAGGGCTGTAGCTGACTGACAAAACATGCACATAGATTTGACTGTGTCTGGTTCTCTAGAAACATACACGTGTATGAAGATACAGCAACCTACTGTTTCACCTGCCAGCCTCTCTATATCTGATTTGCTCTCCATCACCCCCCCCCTCTCTCCTTCTCCCACACACACACTCTCCCACTTTCATTTCATCTTCTCATTCAACCCTCCCCCCCTTCCTTCCTCCCAGATATTCGAGTGGTGGTACTTCCGGAAGTACGGTACCTCCTTCATCGAGCAGGTGTCCGTGAGCCACCTGCGCCCTCTGCTCGGGGGGGGGGAGAGCAGCTCCTCCACCGGGCTGTTCTCCTCCGTGAACGGAGAACCAGAGCCCAGGCCCAGTGTCTCAGGTAGGGACTCTGCTCAGCCACCGGCCTCCTACAGACAGTATTCCAGAACATGATATTGAGAGAAACATTGCAAATAAAAGGTCTCCTCTGCCAACCGAGGAGGCAGAGCCTAGGCGCACCGTCTCTGTAAAGGACGTTGTTTAATTTGATTAAATATTTGGTAAAATATTGCAGATTTTATAGTTGCAGGTTCAACCTTAACTCCTTCTCGTAAGTCGCTTTCGATGACGTAAGGTATAATGTCTTCATTTAGCAGATGCTTTTCTCTGGAGGTGGGGGGGATTTGGACCTGCGACTTCTTGATTTGCATTTAAATGCTCTGGACCCCTATGGATAAAAACATGACTCAATATGACATTCTAATAACTTGGAAGGTGATGTGTCCCAACATGCAGTGATGTCGCAAAGCCAGTCATGTCTCTTATAAAAGGCAGATCATCAATTAAAACAAAAGCAAAAGTCTATACAAGCTCTTATTTCAGCGCTATAGAACACAGTAGCCTAACCAGTTCAGGAGTCCGAGTCACCATAAAATGTGTTAAGTGTTACATCAAACAATTTCATGGGTTCAAATTTGCAGGTATCACAAGAAGTAATATGCTAGTCTTGCTCTCGGTGCCCTTTGGCCATGTGTGGAGTGTGTATCTGAGCCTGTGCGTTCCTGCTCCTGTGATACACCTCATGTTGACATACTGTGCACAGAATGAAAACAATCTGTGAGATGTTACGATCAACGACATCATGGGAAGTTTCAATCTATGACTTCAAGAGCTCAAGACAGCCCAAATGTTCCAGATGTTGTCAGAATCAGGCGGGTGTTGCAGGGGACTTAATCATGTGGTTGAACTGTGTTTTTGCAGAGTGCAAGGTCTGGAGGAATCCTTTAAACCTGTTCAGGGGATCTGAATACAGCAGGTAGGTCTGTGCACATACTGTCACAACACTATCCTCTGAAGCCCTGCAGTTTGGTTGGGGCTTAGTTACTCTGCAACCATACCATCTTTGTATTTATTTATTTTGTCCTGTTTATTAGTAATATGTGTACTACTGCGTATAAGTGTGTATTGCTGTGTGGTACTGTGTGTTAGTAATAAGCACCTTGCTGTGCAGGTACACCTGGGTGATAGGTGTATTGCTGTGTGGTAGTGTATGTTAGTAATAAGCACCTTGCTGTGCAGGTACACCTGGGTGATAGGTGTATTGCTGTGTGGTAGTGTATGTTAGTAATAAGCACCTTGCTGTGCAGATACACCTGGGTGACAGGTGTATTGCTGTGTGGTAGTGTATGTTAGTAATAAGCACCTTGCTGTGCAGGTACACCTGGGTGATAGGTGTATTGCTGTGTGGTAGTGTATGTTAGTAATAAGCACCTTGCTGTGCAGGTACACCTGGGTGACAGGTGTATTGCTGTGTGGTAGTGTATGTTAGTAATAAGCACCTTGCTGTGCAGGTACACCTGGGTGACAGGTGTATTGCTGTGTGGTAGTGTATGTTAGTAATAAGCACCTTGCTGTGCAGGTACACCTGGGTGACAGGTGTATTGCTGTGTGGTAGTGTGTGTTAGTAATAAGCACCTTGCTGTGCAGGTACACCTGGGTGACAGGTGTATTGCTGTGTGGTAGTGTATGTTAGTAATAAGCACCTTGCTGTGCAGGTACACCTGGGTGACAGGTGTATTGCTGTGTGGTAGTGTGTGTTAGTAATAAGCACCTTGCTGTGCAGGTACACCTGGGTGACAGGGAAGGAGCCTCTCACATACTATGATATGAACCTGTCGGCTCAAGACCACCAGACCTTCTTCACTGGAGACACCCAGCAGCTGAAGCCAGAGGACACGGGTGAGTCCCCTCAAACTGTGTCTGTCCTCTTACACTGTGTCTGTCCCCTCACACTGTGTCTGTCCCCGTCACACTGTGTCTGTCCCCTCACACTGTGTCTGTCCCCTCACACTGTGTCTGTCCCCTCACACTGTGTCTGGTTACCCAGACGACACAGGTGAGTCCCCTCACACTGTGTCTGTCCCCTCACACTGTGTCTGTCCTCTCACACTGTGTCTGTCCTCTCACACTGTGTCTGTCCCCTCACACTGTGTCTGTCCCCTTACACTGTGTCTGTCCCCTCACACTGTGTCTGTCCCCTCACACTGTGTCTGGTTACCCAGACGACACAGGTGAGTCCCCTCACACTGTGTCTGTCCCCTCACACTGTGTCTGTCCTCTCACACTGTGTCTGTCCCCTCACACTGTGTCTGTCCTCTCACACTGTGTCTGTCCTCTCACACTGTGTCTGTCCCCTCACACTGTGTCTGTCCTCTCACACTGTGTCTGTCCTCTCACACTGTGTCTGTCCTCTCACACTGTGTCTGTCCCCTCACATTGTGTCTGGTTACCCAGACGACACAGGTGAGTCCCCTCACACTGTGTCTGTCCTCTCACACTGTGTCTGTCCTCTCACACTGTGTCTGTCCCCTCACACTGTGTCTGTCCCCTCACACTGTGTCTGTCCCCTCACACTGTGTCTGTCTGTCCTCTCACACTGTGTCTGTCCCCTCACACTGTGTCTGTCCCCTCACACTGTGTCTGTCCCCTCACACTGTGTCTGTCCTCTCACACTGTGTCTGTCCCCTCACACTGTGTCTGTCCCGTCACACTGTGTCTGTCCCCTCACACTGTGTGTGTCCCCTCACATTGTGTCTGTCCCCTCACACCGTGTCTGGTTACCCAGAGGACACAGGTGAGTCCCCTCACACTGTGTCTGTCCCCTCACACTGTGTCTGTCCCCTCACACTGTGTGTGTCCCCTCACACTGTGTCTGTCCCCTCACACCGTGTCTGGTTACCCAGAGGACACAGGTGAGTACCCTCACACTGTGTCTGTCCCCTCACACTGTGTCTGTCCCGTCACACTGTGTCTGTCCCCTCACACTGTGTGTGTCCCCTCACATTGTGTCTGTCCCCTCACACCGTGTCTGGTTACCCAGAGGACACAGGTGAGTCCCCCTCACACTGTGTCTGTCCCCTCACACTGTGTCTGTCCCCTCACACTGTGTCTGTCCCCTCACACTGTGTGTGTCCCCTCACACCGTGTCTGGTTACCCAGAGGACACAGGTGAGTACCCTCACACTGTGTCTGTCCCCTCACACTGTGTGTGTCCCCTCACACTGTGTCTGTCCCCTCACACCGTGTCTGGTTACCCAGAGGACACAGGTGAGTCCCCTCACACTGTGTCTGTCCCCTCACACTGTGTCTGTCCCCTCACACTGTGTGTGTCCCCTCACACTGTGTCTGTCCCCTCACACCGTGTCTGGTTACCCAGAGGACACAGGTGAGTACCCTCACACTGTGTCTGTCCCCTCACACTGTGTGTGTCCCCTCACACTGTGTGTGTCCCCTCACACCGTGTCTGTCCCCTCACACCGTGTCTGGTTACCCAGAGTTACAGCCTGGGAGGAACAGTCTTTACAACGTGTTTTCAGCTGTTGCCTGTGTTGTTGAGGTACGGCATGGTTCCATACTGTACAGGTGTGTGTGTGTGTGTGTCCCTGTCTGTGTTGCAGTTACACAGTAAGGTTTCAGTACTGCGGTTGTGTGTGTGTCACAGTGATGCAGAAGGGCTGGAGAGAGAGGAGTCCACAGGCCCGGATCAGAGCAGCGTACCAGGCCATCGAGCTCAACCATGAGTAGGTTCCACCTCTCCAACTCTGCTCCAACTCTGCTCTAACCTTTCTCTAACTCTAACTGTAGTATAACACTGTTATGTGTGTGTGTGTGTGTGTGTGCGTGCGTGCGTGTGTGTGCAGGTGTGCTGCTGCGTACGTTCTCCTGGCTGAGGAGGAAGCTGCCACCATCACAGAGGCTGAGAGGCTGTTTAAACAGGCCCTGCGGAGCGGTGAGGCTTCACACACACACACACACACACACAGACACTCCTCCACTCACACACGGAAGACCATGACCATGCTGGATCCAGACATTCAGATTTCCAGAGTTACTGTGTTGCTTAGCGTGTGATGCGGTGTGTTATTTGTGAGACATAACTGTCTTTCTGTTTCTCTTTCCCTCTCTCTCTCTCTCTCTCTCTCTCTCTCTCTCTCTCTCTCTCTCTCTCTCTCTCTCTCTCTCTCTCTATCTCTATCTCTATCTCTATCTCTCTCTCTCTCATAGCTGGTAAAGACATCAACTTACTGGTATATATCAAACGAAGGCTGGCTATGTGTGCTCGCAAGCTGGGCCGGATAAAGGAAGCGGTGAAGATGATGAGAGATGTGAGTGACTCTCCCTGCTTCCTAACCTGGACATCCAGTCTCCTAGCAACCAGCACCCCACCCAGCTTACCTACACCGTAAAGTGTATACTGTGTACTATATCATCCTGTACTGTCTCACTAACCAGAAGTGTAGGACGTTAACAGGAAGTTGACTTGTGTAGATGTGGGTTGACAGCGCCCTCTGCTGGGTAGGAGGACCCCAGGACATGGTAGTAGACAGGTTGTAACTGTTGTCTCCTCCTCTCCAGTTAATGAAAGAGTTCCCTCTGTTGGGGATGTTAAATATACACGAAAACCTCTTGGAGGCGCTGTTAGAGCTTCAGGCGTACGCGGACGTGCAAGCAGTCCTCGCCAAATACGACGGTAAGACCGCCAAGCGCCCGCCTGGTGTTGGGTGTGAGCGCCGGGCGGGGGCGGGGCTTCCCGCCGCGGCCTCGGTGTCTCAGCCGCATGCGGACACGCACGGTCTCAACATTCCTTCCTCTTGCGTCCCTTCTGCTGTAGATATCAGCTTGCCAAAGTCCGCTACGATATGCTACACATCCGCTCTGCTGAAAGCCCGGGCTGTCTCAGATAAGTACGTCGGCCCGGCTTGGTCTCCCTCTCAGGTCTGTGTGGCTCTGACGCCGGGCACGTCGGTGTCACTCACTGCTCCTTGATCTGTAGCCATCGAGTTGTGGAATGTTGTGAGAATGTGTTTGATATCGAGGCAGTGCAACTGAGACGCATCAGAAAAGTCATACTTTTTGTTTTGATTGGGGGGGGTGTACAGTGCATAGAACAGCGTTATTGCTGATTCCTGATTTGTCTTTCTTTTCCTCTTTTCCTTTCCTCCTCTCGTACCCCCTCCTCCTATCCTCCTCCCCCCTCCTCTCCTCACCTCCTCACCTCTCCTCCTCACCTCTCCTCTCCTCCTCACCTCCTCCCCCCTCCTCTCCTCCTCCTCCCCTCCTCACCTCCTCCCCCCTCCTCTCCTCCTCCTCCCCTCCTCACCTCTCCTCCTCCTCCCCTCCTCACCTCCTCCCCCCTCCTCACCTCCTCCCCCCTCCTCACCTCCTCCCCCCTCCTCTCCTCCTCCTCCCCTCCTCACCTCCCCACCTCCTCTCCTCCTCCTCTCCTCCTCCTCCCCTCCTCACCTCCCCTCCTCACCTCCTCCCCCCTCCTCACCTCCTCCCCTCTCCTCCCCTCTCCTCCTCTCCTCCTCCCCTCTCCTCCTCCCCTCCCCTCTCCTCTCCAGGTTTTCTCCAGAGGCCGCCTCCAGGAGGGGTCTGAGCACAGCAGAGATGAACGCCGTGGAAGCCATACACAGAGCTGTGGAGTTCAACCCACACGTGCCAAAGGTCAGTCCCAGACACTGTGTAGGTCAAGGGTCAGCCTTGGTTGCATTGTTGTTTAGAGATTATTATTGTTGCAAATTGTTTTAAATGCAGACTGTCCTTTTGACTCTGTATTAGAAATGCCAATAGAACTATTAACCTTGTCTTGCCAACAGATGGCAGTATTGCTTTGCGTTCTGTAGCTGTCCAGACATGAGGGCGGTACAGGCTTCATACCCAACCAATATTAAGCCATAGACCACATCTAAATCATCTGTGCTTGATTCCTTGAATCCTATCTCCTTGTGAGTTCTGTAACACAGTGAAGGATGAGTGTCTGGGGAGGACCCTCTGGGCGTCTCCTTCCCTGCCCTGTGAGGAGCCGTCTCCTTCCCTGCCCTGTGAGGAGCCGTCTCCTTCCCTGCCCTGTGAGGAGCCGTCTCCTTCCCTGCCCTGTGAGGAGCCGTCTCCTTCCCTGCCCTGTGAGGAGCCGTCTCCTTCCCTGCCCTGTGAGGAGCCGTCTCCTTCCCTGCCCTGTGAGGAGCCGTCTCCTTCCCTGCCCTGTGAGGAGCCGTCTCCTTCCCTGCCCTGTGAGGAGCCGTCTCCTTCCCTGCCCTGTGAGGAGCCGTCTTCTTCCCTGCCCTGTGAGGAGCCGTCTCCTTCCCTGCCCTGTGAGGAGCCGTCTCCTTCCCTTTTGTGACTCAGCCAGAGGAGAGTGGGGTTGTGGCAGTGTTTGTCCATGGTTAATTAGTCTACTGTACAGTTTTAGTGTCTGTGGAAGAGGCCAGGGTTAGGTAGGGTTAGGTAGGGATGCTGGGGCCAGGGTTAGGTAGGGAGGCTGGGGGCAGGGCCAGAGGACGGGGGTAGGGGTAGGGTTGCTGGGGCCAGAGGCAGGGCCAGAGGATGGGGGTAGGGATGCTGGGGCCAGGGGCAGGGCCAGAGGACGGGGGCAGGGGGTAGGGATGCCACTCTGCAGTCACACCCTGGTGCTCTGCAGCTGTAGATCCCTACAGGACTCTTCCCACAGGGATTAGTGTTGGGTGTCACACACACAGGCTTGACTCCTGTCAGCGTTTGTTGTGTGTGTTGCGTCCCTGCTCTCCTGTTGGAGACAGAAAGGTGTGTGTGTGTGTGTGTGTGTGTGTGTTGAAGCCTTTGATCCAGGCTTTGATGTGAGAGCCCTCATCCTCCTCTGTCTCTCCACCGCCCAGGGCCATCCTGCTGCTCCTCCCCTCCTCTTCTCTTCTCCTCTTTCCTCTCTTCTCCTCTTCTATCTTCTCCTCTCTTCTTTCTCCTTGCCTCCCCAACCACCTTTTCCCCCACTCCTCTCCCCTCCTTTTCTCCTCTCCCCTCCTTTCTTTCCTCCATTTGCCACGAATAACAGAGACAGCGCTACAGCGCAGGGTGGGCCTGATTTCAAACTGACCCCCAAACCCATCTTGATTGTCTCCCTGGGAAAAGCTGTAGGAGGGTTCTATCTAAGTCATGGTCAGTTGTGTGATTTAACACCATAGAGAGCTGAGGGTCTATTCAGAGTCAGGGGAGGGTGTATTTGTTTTGCATGACGTTGCGGGGTGATGAATGCGCGTGTAGCCGAGTGGGGCCCTGTAGCGCAGCCACCCGGCTAGCTAGCCCCGTCCAAGCAGATACCGCCGACTCGCTGGACTGGAGCAGAGCGCTCGCTGTTGTGGGTGGGCTGTAGTTCCCTGCTTCTCCTACTGCATTTTATGGTTCAGATAACAAGACCCCCCCCCCCAAACACACATACGCATGATCTCTCCCCCGGTCTCGACTACGTGAGCTCCCACCGTCTCCTGTCACCCTTGGACAGGCGGAGGAATGAAAGCTGGATTGATGTGCGCTCTGCGATGGTCAGGCAGGGCATCGTGGGGCGTGTGACTGGGGGGAAACTGTCTTCTGCTCGTTTCCCCCGGCGAGATTACATGTCGCGTCAATGTGAATTTGCATATATCGCGTCTTTCGATTGAGTTTAAATTGTAAATTTTCAGACATCCCAAGTCTCCCGGAAGGTCCGGGAGTCTCCCGCATTTCAATAGCGGCTCCCTGACGGCCGCAAATGCTGTACGATCTCCCGGAAATAGGGGTTTTTGTATTTCGAGCGAGCGAGAGACGTATCGCACGTCCTGATTGCGTCTGGGGGGGGGGGGGGGGGGTCTCTGCAGGTTGGGATGTCTGCATATTCCACTACATTTACATTTGCGTGACGCTGTGTCGCGCTGCTGCTATAGGCCTACGACACAACTTAGTATTTGTTTATAGTACTCATTTTGGACATGGTTGATGACAAAAAAAACGGTTGGCTCTTAACAATTCGCGCGAAGAAACACAAATGAACGCAAAGCGAAAATTTGCTTCATTCGCCCCAATAATTCGCTTCGCGTTTGGTGTGAACACATCACGTGCTAGGTCTCTTAACTGTGCTATTGGTCTTAGCAGTGCAGTGCTAGTGGTATTAGCTGTGCTAGCGGTGTTAGCTCAGCTAGCGGTGTTAGCTCAGCTAGCGGTGTTAGCTCAGCTAGCGGTGTTAGCTCAGATAGCGGTGTTAGCTCAGCTAGCGGTGTTAGCTCAGCTAGCGGTGTTAGCTGTGCTCTGATTGCCCTTTTAGCAGGTCCCGCTGGATTACAGTATATGGACATAATGCTACATCACATGAGCAGACTGCACTAAATGCCCTACACACCTCAGCTGTCCAATGATGGAGGGGGGAGGAAGGGAGGGAGGGATGATATGTGGGAAGTGATGGAAGTAGAGAAGGAGAGAGGGAAAGAAGGGAGGGGAGGAAGGAGAGGTGTCGGGAGGCTGATGTCATTGTCTTCTATGTGTTCCGTTGTGCTAAATGCCGAAGATTAAAATCAGAGAGAGGCTTATGAGTGTTCCAGGATAAAAGGGGAACACAGATGAAACTCAATCCCTTCATCAAAGAGATGGCAGACGAGGGGGTGGGGGGGGGGAGAGGGGGGGGGGGGGCAGAGCAGAGGGCCGAGGTGTTACCCGTACTCATGCCAGGGGGCACAGCTGTCTGTCTGAGGCTTTGGACTTAACCCTTAACCCCTCGACCTTCACACACACTCTCTCCCTGCTTCCCTCCTTCCTGCCTCACTTGGATGGTGACACTGCGCTGGGCTCTTCCTATCGTTGGGGTGGAGTGTGTTAACAGACTCTACTTTATTCATGCATGCAGAAACACTGTTCTACCCCAGGATACTCCAGCCCCAGCCTTTGACCCTACCCCAGCCTCTCTCAGCCCTGTCTCTCCAGCCTCACCCCCTGCCCTGTCTCTCCTGCCCTGATGTGGGCCCCTGGGTCTGAGGGGGGTAGGGGGGAGAGGGAGTGGGCCATCTCGGCGGGCTGGCTGGCTAAGCCTGTGACCATGGGGGGGATTAGACAGGATTAACTCTGGGGTAACCTTCCCAAAACTTTCCCGCAAAGTGACAGCCTGAACCCTGGGGCAGTGAGGCAGTGAGGCCAGGCAGCCCTGAACCCTGGGGCAGTGAGGCCAGGCAGCCCTGAACCCTGGGGCTGTGAGGCCAGGCAGCCCTGAACCCTGGGGCTGTGAGGCAGTGAGGCCAGGCAACCCTGAACCCTGGGGCTGTGAGGCCAGGCAGCCCTGAACCCTGGGGCTGTGAGGCCAGGCAGCCCTGAACCCTGGGGCAGTGAGGCCAGGCAGCCCTGAACCCTGGGGCAGTGAGGCCAGGCAGCCCTGAACCCTGGGGCTGTGAGGCAGTGAGGCCAGGCAGCCCTGAACCCTGGGGCAGTGAGGCCAGGCAGCCCTGAACCCTGGGGCTGTGAGGCCAGGCAGCCCTGAACCCTGGGGCTGTGAGGCCAGGCAGCCCTGAACCCTGGGGCTGTGAGGCCAGGCAGCCCTGAACCCTGGGGCTGTGAGGCAGTGAGGCCAGGCAGCCCTGAACCCTGGGGCAGTGAGGCCAGGCAGCCCTGAACCCTGGGGCAGTGAGGCCAGGCAGCCCTGAACCCTGGGGCTGTGAGGCAGTGAGGCCAGGCAGACCTGAACCCTGGGGCAGTGAGGCCAGGCAGCCCTGAACCCTGGGGCAGTGAGGCCAGGCAGCCCTGAACCCTGGGGCAGTGAGGCCAGGCAGCCCTGAACCCTGGGGCTGTGAGGCCAGGCAGCCCTGAACCCTGGGGCTGTGAGGCAGTGAGGCCAGGCAGCCCTGAACCCTGGGGCTGTGAGGCCAGGCAGCCCTGAACCCTGGGGCTGTGAGGCCAGGCAGCCCTGAACCCTGGGGCAGTGAGGCCAGGCAGCCCTGAACCCTGGGGCTGTGAGGCAGTGAGGCCAGGCAGCCCTGAACCCTGGGGCTGTGAGGCCAGGCAGCCCTGAACCCTGGGGCTGTGAGGCCAGGCAGCCCTGAACCCTGGGGCAGTGAGGCCAGGCAGCCCTGAACCCTGGGGCTGTGAGGCAGTGAGGCCAGGCAGCCCTGAACCCTGGGGCTGTGAGGCCAGGCAGCCCTGAACCCTGGGGCTGTGAGGCCAGGCAGCCCTGAACCCTGGGGCTGTGAGGCAGTGAGGCCAGGCAGCCCTGAACCCTGGGGCTGTGAGGCCAGGCAGCCCTGAACCCTGGGGCAGTGAGGCCAGGCAGCCCTGAACCCTGGGGCTGTGAGGCCAGGCAGCCCTGAACCCTGGGGCTGTGAGGCCAGGCAGCCCTGAACCCTGGGGCTGTGAGGCGGGGTCCAGGCAGCCCGGCCTGGAGCACTGGAGGGCTGGACGTCCCGTGTGACAGGTTCAACACTTACCATACACTTTTATCCAAAGCAACTAAAAGGCGTAGTGCATATGGGAAAGATTACGAAAATCAAGGATTAGAAGTGCGTAGTATTTTGGTGGTCAGGGTTAGGGTTAGGGTTGGAGTGTGGATTTTACTAGGAACAGTGTGGAATAACTACACAGATTAGCCTGTACACACACACATTCACACACACACATTCACACACGCACACACATTCAAACACGCACACACACATTCACACACACACACACACCCTTCCTAGCAACGCTACAAAGCATACTGGTCTACTGTACCTACCACATGGCTCTGGCTTACTGGACAAGACTTACACACTAGACATAGTCACACACACACAAAATAACAATAACACACATGCCTACACTCATACACACACACTCTCGTACAACACAATAACACTCATGCACACACACAGACACACACATACAGCTTTCGGTGGGATTGTTCCCACTTGAACAGTTGCAAAATAGGGCTCTCAACAAATACCTCAGTCATGTCTGTGGTTGTAGTGGTCGGCAAGGGGATTGCCCAATGGTGGATGAGGGATTGTGGATGGTGAACGAGGTGTTGATTTAGGAAAGAGACGCTGCTTTAACCCTTGTGCTGCCTTCGGGTCACATGACCCAAAGGTTCATAACGAACCATCGTTGTGTTTACTCAATTTTACCCAATACAAAAACAAATTAAAATAATTTTCTTTTAACCTTCGCAATGTGGGGGGTCTGAGACAGCCCACCGGTTAAAAGAAAATGCTTCACTTTGTTTTTAAATGCGGTAAAGTTGTCGCAATACAACGGTGGGTCACAATGACTGATGGGTCAGAATGACCCGAAGATAACACAAGGGTTAATGAATGTGAGGAATGAGTTTGAATGGAGTTTGAAATGAGTGTGCTTTCTCTAGGTTTAGGATTGAAGAGCTGTAGACCGTTACTGATAGACTCTAAACATCTACAAAACGATAGTTAGTCTATACAGACTTATAGGATGATTCTATGCTAACCTTTAGGATGAGTCTACTGACGCCTGGTACCATTATGAACGGTGTCTCCTCTCTCCTCAGTACCTGCTAGAGATGATGGGCCTGGTACCATTATGAACGGTGTCTACTCTCTCCTCAGTACCTGCTAGAGATGATGGGCCTGGTACCATTATGAACGGTGTCTACTCTCTCCTCAGTACCTGCTAGATATGATGGGCCTGATACCATTATGAACGGTGTCTCCTCTCTCCTCAGTACCTGCTAGATATGATGGGCCTGATACCATTATGAACGGTGTCTCCTCTCTCCTCAGTACCTGCTAGATATGATGGGCCTGGTACCATTATGAACGGTGTCTCCTCTCTCCTCAGTACCTGCTAGATATGATGGGCCTGATACCATTATGAACGGTGTCTACTCTCTCCTCAGTACCTGCTAGATATGATGGGCCTGATACCATTATGAACGGTGTCTACTCTCTCCTCAGTACCTGCTAGATATGATGGGCCTGGTACCATTATGAACGGTGTCTCCTCTCTCCTCAGTACCTGCTAGAGATGATGGGCCTGGTACCATTATGAACGGTGTCTCCTCTCTCCTCAGTACCTGCTAGAGATGAAGAGCCTGATCTTGCCTCCAGAGCACATCCTGAAGCGAGGGGACAGCGAGGCCGTGGCCTACGCCTTCTTCCACCTGCAGCACTGGAAGAGAGCAGAGGGAGCCCTCAACCTGCTGCACTGCACCTGGGAAGGAAGTACGTACACACACACGCACACACACCTGAACCTGCCGCACTGCACCTGGGAAGGAAGTACGTACACACACACGCACACACACACACACACACCTGAACCTGCTGCACTGCACCTGGGAAGGCAGTACGTACACACACACGCACACACACACGCACACACACACCTGAACCTGCTGCACTGCACCTGGGAAGGCAGTACGTACACACGCACACACACACCTGAACCTGTTGCACTGCACCTGGGAAGGCAGTACGTACACACACACACGCACACACACACGCACACACACACCTGAACCTGCTGCACTGCACCTGGGAATGCAGTACGTTCACACACACACACACAGCTGCTCTAAAGTTGCTCCTTCCTCCACAGTCTATTATCTTACCAGGGTGTGTTTGATTTGTCTCTGTGTTTTTCTGTGTTCTGCTGCTACAGCTTTCCGGATCATTCCCTACCCCCTGGAGAAGGGGCACCTGTTCTACCCCTACCCTGGCTGCACAGAGTCAGCCGACAGAGAGCTGCTTCCCTGTGAGTAGGAGAGACCCAGAAATGGTCTCTCTCTGGCTTGAAGACAAGATGGTCATCAACATGATCCTGTCACACTGCTTAAACACCTGTCTCTCTGCTTCCTGTATCTCTGTCCCTCTCGCTCTCTCCCTCTACCTCTCCCTACCTCTCTCTATCGCTCTCCCTCTACCTCTCTCCTTCTACCTCCCTCTCCCTCTACCTCTCCCTACCTCTCTCTCTATTGCTCTACTTATGTCTCTCTCTACCTCTCCCTTTACCTCTCCCTACCTCTCTCTCTATTGCTCTACCTCGCTCTATCTCCCTCTACTTCTATGTTCCTCTACCTCTCTATCTGTCTACCTCCCTCTCTCTCGCCAGCCTTCCACGAGGTGTCTGTGTACCCAAAGAAGGAGCTTCCCTTCTTCATCCTGTTCACCGCCGGCCTCTGCTCCTTCACCGCCATGCTGGCCATGCTCACACACCAGTTCCCAGAGCTCATGGGCGTCTTTGCCAAAGCAGTAAGTCCTGTCTCCCCTCCTCTCCTCCCCTCCCCTCTCCTCTCCCCTCTCCTCTCCCCTCTTCTCTCCCCTCTTCTCTCCTCTCCTCCCCTCTCCTCTCCTCCCCTCTCCTCTCCCCTCTTCTCTCCTCCCCTCTCCTCTCCCCTCTCCTCTCCCCTCTTCTCTCCTCTCCTCCCCTCTCCCCTCTCCTCTCCCCTCTCCTCTCCCCTCTTCTCTCCTCTCGTCCCCTCTCCCCTCCTCTCCTCCCCTCTCCTCCCCTCTCCTCCCCTCTCCCCTTCTCTCCTCTCTCCCCTTCTCTCCTCTCCCCTCTTCTCTCCTCCCCTCTCCTCCCCCCTTCTCTCCTCTCTCTCCTCCTCTCTCTCCTCCCCTCTCCCCTCCTCTCCTCTCCCCTTCTCTCCTCCCCTCTCCTCTCCCCTTCTCCCCTCTCCTCTCCCGTTCTCTCCTTTCCTCTCCCCTCCTCTCCTGTCCCCTTCTCTCCTCTACTTCCTCTCCCCTTCTCTCCTCCCCTCTCCCCTTCTTTCCTCTCCTCCCCTCTCCTCCCCTCTCCTCTCCCCTTCTCTCCTCCCCTCTCCCCTTCTCTCCTCTCCCCTTCTCTCCTCTCCTCCCCTCTCCCCTCCTCCCCTCTCCCCTCCTCTCCCCTCCCCTCCTCTCCCCTTCTCTCCTCTCCTCTCCTCCCCTCTCCCCTTCTCTCCCCTCCCCTCCCCTCCCCTCTCCCCTTCTCTCCTCTCCCCTCCTCTCCTCCCCTCCCCTCTCCCCTTCTCCCCTCTCCCCTTCTCTCCCCTCCTCCCCTCCCCTCCCCTCCTCTCCCCTTCTCTCCTCTCCTCTCCTCCCCTCTCCCCTTCTCTCCCCTCCCCTCCCCTCTCCCCTTCTCTCCTCTCCCCTCCTCTCCTCCCCTCCCCTCTCCCCTTCTCTCCTCTCCCCTTCTCTCCTCCCCTCCACTCTCCCCTCTTCTCTCTGCTCTTCTTTACTCCTCTCCTTCTTTCTTTCTCCCTCTCCCTACCTCTTATCTCTTCTACTAACCTCTAACCTCAATTTCTATCATCATCCTCTCTCTCTCTCTCTCTCTCTCTCTCTCTCTCTCTCTCTCTCTCTCTTCCCTGTCTGCATCTTCAGCAGGGCCTGAGGATGTGTAGCATTTAAATGCGTGCGCATGATTTATATCCTTTTATTGTTTATTTATAACCCGTTGTGGTGAGGGGGTCTATGTTTCTAGCTGGTTTGGCTCGGCCAAAGCACTCTCTAATCCTGTGTTTACTGGCGCTGTGTTTATGAGGTCTCACTTTGCACAGCCGCTAGCCCCTGCCGCCCGCGCAGCCCGCCGGCCGGCCAGCAGCAGTCCCCCGGCTTGTTATGGGAACGTCTCCACCAGCTCTTTTACAGCAGGGCAATGCGCCTGGCTTGTGTCCTGATCGAGCCGGTACACACCACCAGGGGGTGGGGGGTCGGCTGTTGAGGAGAAGCAGATATTTTGTTGAGGAAAAACCTCTTTGAATTGAATGTTGAAGAGAGGAGGAAATTGGAGAGAGGAAACAAGAGGAGAGAAGGGGAGGAGGAGAGGAGAGGAGGGGAGGAGCAGAGGGGAGAAGGGGAGGAGGAGAGGGGAGGGACGCCACTATATGTGGAAATTGACCGTCTGCATGCAGACCTTCTGTAAAAACGCATTGTCAGACATAATAAAACAGTAGATTGTCTGCATAGTAGACCAAACAGATGGTGAGAAAGTCTGTTTTTGACCTTGGAGGGACTGCTGTCAAGGAGAGTTTCTGTGACGTTTCTGTGATGGCTGGGATGAAAGTGTGGAAAGTGTGGTGGTACATCCTCCTTATCTACTAGTGAGGGAGAGGAGAAGAGGGAGGGAGGGAGGAGAAGTGAAGAAGAGAGGGGTAGGAGGAGAAGGGGAGAGGAGGGAGGGAGGGAGGGAGGGAGAGCCTTCTCTCCTGTCAGAGCCATCTGTTGTGAGCTGGAAAGTATTGCTTCATAAACACATTAAAGGCCTGTTTATGGTGGATTGAACTATTTTAGTTTAAACATTTTTCAGATGCATGATATTGAGCCAATTTCAGTTGCAGAGGCCATTACAAGGCTGTGGTATTCTCTGTACAGCTGCCCCTGTGATCTTGTATAATAAAAAATAAAAAAATACATATAAAATAAAAATATAATGAAAAATGTATATAAAGCGTGTGGGATGATTTTGCATGCATTGGGTAATGGTGTATTTCTTTGTCTCTGTGCGTCTCTTTCCTTCCCTCCTCTCTTTCCCTCCTCTATTTCTCTCCCTCCTCTCTTTCTTTCCTTCACTCTATCTCTTCCTCCTCTCCTTCTCTCCCTCCCCTCTTTCTCTCCTTCTCTATTTCTCTTCCTCCTCCTCCTTCTCTCCCTCCTCTCCTTCTCTCCCTCCCCTCTTTCTCTCTTTGTCTCCTCTCTCTTCCTCCTCCTCTCCTTCTCTCCCTCGCAGTTCTTCAGCACTCTCTTCGCACCGTTGGGCTTCTTTGCTGACAAGATGGAGAGCTTCATGCCGTCCGGCTTCTGGCACCAGCTGACTCTAGTCTGACCCCATCGCACACACACACACACTCCAGCTCCACAGAGGAAAAGAGGGTTGGTTCTCCTGTCTTTAGCATGAACGTTCGTGTTACTGTGTTACTGATGATGTTGGCTTGCGTCGTATCAACACTGTGACGCAGCCATGCGACCCTCCCCACTGTTAAAGCAGACTTCTCCTCCCAGTAAACATCTACCACATACAACTCAGAAGGACTGCAAGGACTCGTTCATTTCTGGTAACTTAAGGAAACTCTGAATGGGACGCTGACCCTGTTTAAACCAGCTGGAGGTCTCCAAAGCCAGCCATCATTACATTTAGCCATTTAGCAGACGCTCTTATCCAGAGCGATTTACAGTAAGTACAGGGACATTCCCCCCGAGGCAAGTAGGGTGAAGTGCCTTGCCCAACGACACAACGTCATTTGGCATATGCGGGAATTGAACTGGCAACCTTCAGATTACAAGCCCGATTCCCTAACCGCTCAGCCACCTGACTCCTCATCTGGAGGCGCTATGTATTGATTGGTTAGATGCTGAGCCAGTACTAGTCAGAACATCAGTGTGGTTGATACAGCTGGCGGCCATCTTGGACGCATGTCCTTCTAAGCCCTGCTACCTCTGCTGTGATGTCACAGCTACTTCCTGAGTCACTGGAGTGACAGACAAGGACACAGAGGTGGTGGCAGAGAAAGACAGGAAGAGAGTGAGACGGAGATAGAGAGATGGAGAGACAGAGCGACAGAGAGAGAGATAGAAAGATACAGAGAGAGAGAAAGAGAGAGAGTGAGTGAGACAGAGACTGTCTTGGTGATTTGGTGTATGGGTTGAATGACTGTTCCTAGATGATCTGTTTCTGGGTCTCTGTTTCTGACAGTCTGACACAGTGGCTGGAGACACGTCTGTGAGGCTGGGTTCAAACAGAGTGCTGATTTACAGGCTGGGTCTGTCTCCAGTGTATACACGCCAACCCCCCTCCACCCAGCCCCGTTACCATGGCACGACACCTTAGCACTATATCACCATAGTAACCTTCCCTCAGCCATAACACCCCAAAAAAAAAAAATGTGTTTATCACTGGTCACGGCAGAGCATCAGTCTCACAAGACACCATACTGCTGCTGAGAAGGTATGGGGTATTAAAAGTTTAAAAGCAAGTGTAAAAATGCTGTGGGGTACTTGGAGGGTGTTTGATTTGAGTTTACGATACAATAAACACTTAGATTGTCCCTGAAATAACCAGTGTCTTGAGTTTTAGTGGGGTCCAGTTACATACTTAATTCATACCTCTGGGACATTTCAATATTTGGAGCAGGGAGATATTTACATTTTGTGTGGGGGGGTTTACAGAGGCCCTGCACGTAGCTACATTACAGCTACTGGTAGACATTAGAGTAGTGAATTTCTCCTGCCTCTGTTTCCTGGTAGACATTAGAGTAGTGTGTCTCTCCTGCCTCTGTTTCCTGGTAGACATTAGAGTAGTGTTTCTCTCCTGCCTCTGTTTCCTGGTAGACATTAGAGTAGTGTGTCTCTGTTCTGCCTGTTTCCTGGTAGGCATTACAGTAGTGTGTCTCTCCTGCCTCAGATTCCTGGTAGACATTAGAGTAGTGTGTCTCTCCTGCCTCAGATTCCTGGTAAACATTAGAGTAGAGTGTCTCTGTCCTGCCTCTGATTCCTGGTAGATATTAGAGTAGTGAGTCTCTCCTGCCTCAGATTCCTGGTAAACATTAGAGTAGTGTGTCTCTCCTGGCTCGGTTTCCTGGTAGACATTAGAGTAGTGTGATTCTGTCCTGCCTCTGTTTCCTGGTAGACATTAGAGTAGTATGACTCTGTCCTGCCTCTGTTTCCTGGTAGACATTAGAGTAATGTGACTCTCTCCTGCCTCTGTTTCCTGGTAGATATTAGAGTAGTGTGACTCTGTCCAGCCTCTGTTTCCTGGTAGACATTAGAACAGTGTGTCTGACTCTCTCCAGGTACAGAACCACACCTGTGTGTCAGACTGCTACATTTCCGTCCACACTCATGATCACAGCTTCTGAAGACCCTCCTCGTAACATGGGATACTTGATAAAGTGCCTTTTCCTCTCAGATTTTCCATGGTTTAACTGAATTGTTTCCTACAACAAACATCCTTATACTTTCACTAAATGGGATTCTTTAATGGGTCAAAGAAAGTTCATTAAATAATTCATTAAATTCAGTTCATTAAATAATTCCTGGCATTACACTCAGGCGAAACCATCAACTTTGCTCAATACTAAACTCAAGACCTGCATAGTCTTGATTCAGGCAGAAACAGTATACACATTTATGACGAGTAGGCCACAACAAATGTCATTGTGTAAAGCATGACAATGGTTCTAACTTGGTCTAATCTGTACTAACAGTACCGTCATCTAACAGATGTGCCAAAGCAACTGTCACAGGCTTTGTGCTCAAAACTACGTCTGACTTCATCCTGTGTAAAGTTCTTGCTATTAGCTCTTGTTTTTTCCTTTCCATGAAGACACTGAAATCTTCAAAAGTCCCCAGCTTCAGGAGCAGTGTCATGCTGAAGACAGGAGGGTTATTGTGGATCTAGCGCCATGCGTTGAGTCTGAGCGCTCACAATAAATTGGTTCTTGAATGTATGCTAAAGGGCTGTGGGGCTTTTTGTTGTCTTGTTGTTGAATAAATAAATGACATCCTTGATTTGGGTTTGAATTATCGATCATCTTGGAGAGACAGACGTCTTAACCTGGTCAGGTGAGAGCTTAGTTCAGACAGGTGACAGGTAAGATAGACAGGTGACAGGTAAGATAGACAGGTGACTGGTAAATTAGACAGGTGAGAGGGTATATAGTCAGGTGACAGGTTAGACAGATGACTGCTGAAGAGACAGGTCAGCTGGACACACATCCTCTCAGCAGGCAGCACCATAACACACACCCTCGTGTATCTCACACACACACACCTGGGAGAGAGAGAGATGCGTTCTACACAGATAAACCCCATCTGTCAGACAGTAAAACAACCTTACCAGACCAACATGCTGATGAAGACACACATGCCCTGAAGGTCACTTACATGTTACACTAAACTCCTATAAATCAGGCTGCATGTCCCAGAGACACACACAGACACCCTCCACCCTCCACCCCAATGACCCTTATCCAGAGTCACAGTCTGAGTCTGCTCAGCAACCAAACCTAGACTGGGTGTGGTGTGGGCCAGGTCTGGTCTGGGTCTTGGTCTTGGTCTGGGTCTGGTCTGGTCTGGGTCTGGTTTGGGTCTGGTCTGGGCCTGGGTCTTGTTCCAGGTTGGGGTTGGAGAAGGACAGGCGACCAAACCAACCAGCTAGCATTGTGTTTATTCTTCCAGGCCGATCCTGGCGCAGCAGAGGAATGTGTAGCACTGATTATGAGATTATTATTACCATGTGGTATTTTTCATAACTTGTCAAATCCAGCCTACATGTATAACCACCAGAGCCGACACAACACAACTATTGACTATTCAACTGTTGGCACATGAAGACGTGATTCAGTCAAGATTACTGAGGTTGAGGTTATTGCTGCACTGTGCATGGTACAATTCTGACCGTTCCTTGACTCCACCGAAACACAGTTCAAAACGTAAAGATCCTTCACTTTCTGCTGCACTTACCATGGACACTATTTGTATGTCGCTTTGGATAAAAGCGTCTGCTAACTTATTAAGTATGTAAATGTAAGCGTTCTAGTGGGGTCCTGGTTTCCCCAGAGAGGACACGGCTAGACTTCTGCTGCACAGATCACCAAAAACAAAGTGGTTTATCGAACCCGATATCTAATCTCCCAAGGGCCTGAACGATGAGACGCATCCATGTATTACCCATGAGCCTTTGAGCATTTTACGTAAATACATTTTTAATGCATGGACACACATGGGATCAGCTTTGGCTAACTGAATGCATTACGGTGAATGGCAAGATTAACCAAATTTGGCCTCTAAGTGGCTTTATGTCTACATAGTTGGTTGTCATTATGTAGACTGTATTAAAGAGTTTTTTTTATAGCAACTCATGTGATTATGATTACTTGGTTTTACGATTGGTCGCATATTTTGTTTGTCGTAAGTAGCAGAAATAGCTATTAGCTTTTAGCACGTTCTGGGTTACCGCTGTTTTCTGTCAAATGCCAACTTCCGCATTTGTCTCTATTCATTGATCAGCCTACGTAAGGTATTAAATCAACTGGCGTAAAATAAAATAAAAAGATAGGCCTTTGTCTGATGTTCCTTGTAGTAAACGTTAATTTGACTTGGTCACAGTTTTCGGTAGGTCACCGGGTTCACCTGCTGGAGATCACCTCATGAGAAGATTGTAAGGATTTTCTGAACTTTCTCTCCCAGCATATTATGTCACTTGGCCACAACCCAGTCAGAACCACTAAATTAATATAAAACCTTTATTACTGAACCATAAAATCTCACAACGGCCAAAATAAACAGTTAGACTGGCGGCCCATCAAGCGTTTTCAACACTTTTCATCATGCGCTCCAGGGATTAATCGAACAACGTCTAAAAGTACACTGACATCAGCGCGTTTCTTCGTATTTCTTGGCACACAAACAAATGTACGGACGGCTGTTGGGAGTCGTACAACCTTGACGGACCGACCTGTCTGATGTTCTTCCCCGGAGGAGACGGAGAGTGTATTTCCTCTCCACATTCTGTGGTCCTGGGACCAGGATAGAGCATGTCGTCAGGTTGAGGGGGCAGGGGAGTGTGTGTGTGTGGACGCATGTTCAACTTAATTAACCTAGTTATGAAAAATACCACAGCTATCAACCATCCTCCCCAACAGTCTTTCCCCCAGAGCACCAACTCCAAATTAGGGTTAAGGAATGGAGGAGACAGGAAGAATCAACTAGGTTTAATATAGAGGGGTATATTTCAAAGTATATTTAGGTCCTTCCCAAGGTGACAATAACCTTGTTCAACTAACTCTAGAACACTCTCTCTCTCCCTCTCTCTCTATCTCTCTTTCTTTCTCCCTGTTATGAACTTTCTTTTTATATTTTTATTTCTAATATCTTACAATTATCAAAGTGTTAGAGCCATGACATTTGAGTTTACTCTTTCCAAGAGTTTCCTTAAGATATTTCCTTCAGCCTGCTAGAGGCTGCATCCTCTGACATGGCAGGTAAATACAGGCCGTTCTTCGACTTAGACCACCGAAATGGTGCACTACTTATGCACTACTTGCATGTCGATTTGGATGAGAGCGTCTGCTAGATGATTAAAATGTACATGGTGATGGTATTGTAAGGTTAACTAGAGAGACACAGATTGAGTTCCTGTCACCTCGTATGTCTGATCTGAACAAGTCAAGAAGCTTGAAGGTCAAATAAAAACATATTGAGCGTATCGGACATTTTGTCCACTTTTTATTTCCCGTTTGACAGATCTGTGTACCGGCCTAGACCAACCTCCAGGAGGACTCTGCTGGCCCTGGATTCAGTAGCCTCCGGATGGTTCTGCTGGTTCTGTGGAACTAAACAGCGCCTTGTGCAACGTCCTGTTTTTATTTCAGTCCTCCATCTCTCTCTGGCTCTGCTAGTGGCTCTTGATGAAGCTGGACTCCACACAGCCCAGTCAGCCCAGGCTTGTGTAACAACGCAGGAGAAAAGTGCTCTTTTGTGATAACATGGGAGACAGACTCGGAAACTAGTGATGAATGCACAGGAGGAAACTGTGACACAAACCGTCCATCACTGAGTCTGCATGAGGACGTGTAATTGAACCTTCCAGAGATAAGTCTTCCCAGTCATGTTTTTTCTGAATTTCGCATAAACATTTGTTCACAATGTCATTTTTTATCTCTCGTAGCAACAGCAGCCTGACTCCCCAGTGATTCTGTCTTGACCTCTAAAACAGCTCGTGTTGGATGCTGGAACCATTTTGAAGGAACGTTTTCATGACAGTTTATCGTGTACACAATACAAAAGTACATAATTACAGGCATGGCAGGGTGCTTTACTGAGAGCACACACCTGTGAAAACAGCATCTCTAGTACTAGTCTCTCTTTTTTTCATTTATTTTTCAAACCAACAGGGCAACAGGGCAAGGACACTATCAACCAAAGGTAGCTTCAAAAAAATCTTTGACTTAGCATAATGAGAGACATACACACTGTACATCACTAAAACACCGTCAAATTCTACTTCAACGCCACATGTTCACGTAACAGTCTGCATTTCAACGCCTGATAGGAAGTATTGTCATGGTCATACAAGCAGCACAGGCCTCACTCCTGACAGACAGGAGTGTCCCTCTCTGACTCCACTCCAAGGTAGTCAGTAACACCTGCTTTAAATCGTTTTAAAACAGGTTTTTGTTTAGTTTTAGTTTTTAATTCACTCCATGATCCTTCTCCTCAGTCTTGTCGTCGTCCGGTAGACTCCATCATGGGCGGGTTTAAAAGAAAGCCCCAAAGAAAACAGAGGTCAGGATGGAGTTGTGGGAAAAGGTGAGGCGGGGTTGGTGGTGTTGGTGGGGGGCGGTAGCGGACCTGGACATCCCACAATGCAGTTCAGTTACCTGTGCATACCCAGAATGCATTGGTGGCCCCCCAAGCGTCATCAGGTGAGGTCCAGCCAGCTGGGTCGTTTGTGGGGCTTGCAGGTGTGGACGTCCACCGTGTCCTCACAGTCCTTGCACTCCACCGCACAGCACCACCTGAACTTACACTCGCACTGCGTGACGCGCTTCACCCGCATCGTGTCATAGCCCCGCCCACAGCACATGACCTCGCAGCCGTCCGTCCCCCGGGAAGACTTGTTGCAGACCCGCCCGGCTGTTCCCAGAGAGCCTGTCAGACAGAGACCACACACCTGGTTAGAACATGCTGGTGACGCCGTAGTTGCCAAAGACCAGAGAGAGACCATGTTTAAGACCAGAGACCACATTAGAGAGACCGGCGACCAGGAGAGACCCTGTTAAAGTTCTGTCAGAGCAGAGGCCAGGGGAGGTACCCTTGGGGTGTTTGGGAATGTGACCTGTGATGACCACAGGAGGATTTGAAAACCAATCCTGCAGTGTCCTGAGGGTGTGAATTCCTTCACAACAGAGATGAGCGCAGAAGAGAGTTCTGAGCCTCTAAGCTGCACCTCCAGCCGTCCCCCCCAGTCACGCTCCTGATCCCTGCCCACGACACCACACTCTCCTGGGGATGAGTCTGTCTACAGGTGGGAGACTGACCACCTGGTGACCTGGTGCAGCCGAAAACAACTTGGAAGTTCACAGCTCTAAAGACAGTGGAGGTGGTTGGGGACTCCGGAGAGAGCCCAGCCCAGCCCCACCCTCCCCCAGCACCCTGTGTGAGTGACACCCTAGAGCCCTTCCACTTCCTGGGCACCGTCATCCCCCAGGACGTCAAGTGGGCAAAGCAACACCACAGCCAGGACCGTGTTGTCAGTATGACGGTCAGAACGTGTCTGTCTGCCGGAGGGAGTCTGCTTACTCCACTGGAGTGGGAGCACAGGAGGAGGGAGACACAGATTACCACAGGAAAGAAAACACAGCAGGAATTACTGAGTAATTCTAGGGGTCAAATAATTGACCTTTAAGCTGTGAAGGAATGAGAGGCCTCATGAGATGAGTCTGTGGGAGGTGGGTCGGTGCGCTGGTATGCTATCTGCCTCTTATCCTGTCCACATCTATGCTACCATCAAATTCAGAACTGGTGTAAAAGTCTGTACAACTTCCAAGACATTGTGAAATGAATCTGGACATCGACACTGGACATTGGATACTGGATATTGCACACTGAGTTTGAATAAAGCTTGAGTGAGGGAGAGTGAAATGTTTTGACGCTTATCTGATCGACTGAAACCAGGGGGATTTACACCAGTTAAAACCACCAGATAATGATCTGAGGTGGGGAAAAAAGGAAAAGAGAGACATTTGACAGCAGATCAAGATGTTGCAGTTTCACCCCCCACCAGAGAACCCCAACCCCCCCAACCCCCATCCCACGGTACGTCGCTTTGGATGAAAGCGCCTGCTAAACCAACGCATCACACAAGCTGATCGACACTCCCTGGACCCACCAGCGGATCTGTCCATGAGACAGTAGTCGGGTGAGTTCTCCACGAACACCAGCTCGTTCTTGGTGCTGCCCTGGAGGTTCCTGTCGGCAACGGTGAAGCCCGTCCCGTCCTGGTTCATGGTCACCTCCACCGCCGTGTTGTACTTCTTGCGGAGGTAGTCTCCGGTGCGCCGGAAGTCGGACATGGCGAGCCAGCAGGTCCTCAGGGCGCAGGAGCCGCTGACCCCGTGACACTTGCACTCCAGCTTCATGAAGCGCTTCACCGCCTGGAGAGGTCAGAGGTCAGGGAGTGATGTCAGGCAATAACTATATACCACGGTAATGGATATGTGTCCGTGAGGGAGTTTTGGCTACTTGGTAAACTGGGTGGGGGTGGGATGGTGGGGGGTAGGGGTTGGGGGGTGGTGGTCGGGGGTGGGGGTTGGTGTTGAATAGTTAAAAACACCAGCATGTTGTTTCAATGTAATTGGTAACAACAAAAGAGCACTGATAAAAGACCAAGACTCCAGATGGAACCCCGTTTCTTCCCCAAGTTCAGAACCGCAATTGCGTGTGTTGTGTGTCCCTCCCCACCCCCCCCGAAAACGATAAAGGGGTTCTACGTGTAACCTTTTCCCCCAGAGTTCCCCTCGGTTCTCCCGACGAGGAACCCCTCAGCCTCACCATTCGACCGCAGCGGTTGTTGTGGAGGTTCATGAGCGCCCGTGCATCCTTCACCATCCTCTCCCTGGCGTCTACGAACGCCTTGGCGAACTTGATGCCGTAGTGGATGTTGTCGCTGCAGCCCCCCCAGCCAAACTCGCCCCTGTCGTCACTGGCCTGGCCGCGCTTCTGACTGTCGCAGCTGCAGATCTTCAGGTCGCCCTGGCTGCAGGCGCGGGTGATGGCGTACACCACGCCTGCCGAGGAGATGGCGTACACGAATGCCGCCTCGCGGCTACCTGAGAGGTGAGGCAGGAGGTGAGGCAGGAGGTGAGGCAGGAGGGTCTGGAGCAGAGGCATGGGTTTCCACTTTTGTTGAAAATCTTCATTTACATTTTTATTGAGAAAATCATATTTAAAGCATGCACCCTTAGTTATAGCAAGGAAGCCCTCCCACATTTGACATCAAACCTACGTGCCTGGTCTGGAGTATTGTTAAGATATAGAGTAGAGTAGAGTTATATTTACATTTGAACCCTTTGGTGGAAGCATTTTACGATTTTCACCACTATTACCGTGGGAACGAGTATACACAACTTTGTCAGAGCAGAGAGAGTTTACTAGCAACATGACCTGCATGATTATGAGCTAGAGAGGTTTATCCTGACCCTAATAAGAAGATGGGGTGCACAGCCGTGGTGCCGGGTGGATCATATCCTTGTATGGTGACTATTAGCTCACACACCCACCTGACCTGGAACATCCCCTTTCACCTTTTCCGTTCTGCACAGATGGCAGCTTTCTCAGTCACTGTCTGTGTTTTCGTTTCAGGAGAGGAGATTCAGGGTTATTTGGTCTGGCGGTCCACCCGGCCTCCTGCTCTCATTCCTGCTCACGCACCGCAGCAGACCGCAGGCGCTGTGGCGCAGGGGAGGACGGCTTGCTCGGCCGGCCAGAAACATCTACCCAAATATTTACATCTCCTATTACTGTTGAGACATTGCTCGTGTGGATCTTTCTATCTGCTACTTGTTTTCAGAGAACTACCCCGTTCTCCGACTCGCCCCGTTCATGGGAAGGTGAAGAGGAACACGGTGACACCACACCTCTGTGGAGGCGTCCTCCTTCCATCTCTATGTCTCTCTAATCCTCTCTCTCTCTCTCTCTGGTCCTCTCTGTCTCACTCTGTCTCTCTCTCTCTGGTCCTCTCTGTCTCTCTAATCCTCTCTCTGGTCCTCTCTGTCTCTCTCTCTGTCTCTCTAATCCTCTCTCTCTGTCTCTCTAATCCTCTCTGTCTCTCTCTCTATTTTTTACATACTGTCTTTCTCTCTCTGCCTCACTCTCTCAGTCTCTTTCTCACACAGACACACACACTCACTCTCACACACCCCCCACGGCCCGAGCCCCGTACTCACTGTGGTGCATGACCCTCCCGAACACGGTGTGGTCTCTCTCCAGCGTGCTGCAGTTCCAGCGCTGGTGCCTGAACTGGTGCTGGCACTCCTTGATCCACTCCTGGGCGCCCTCCCCGATGGACTGCATCAGGTCTGGGTGCCGCTGGCAGAGCTGCCGCTGCTTGTTCACAAGCCCCGGGATGTTGTCGCAGATCACCCTGGCGCCCAGCGCCCCGATGTACCTGGGGGGCACGAGGCACAGGTGCAGAGGCTGTCACCGCGGTTCTCACAGAACCCAGACGGAACCCAGAGAGAACCCAGATGGTACGAACAGAACCCAAACAGAACCCAGACGGAACCCAGAGAGAACCCAGATGGTAAGAACAGAACCCAAACAGAACCCAGATGGAACCCAGAGAGAACCCAGATGGTATGAACAGAACCCAAGCAGAACCCAGACGGAACCCAGAGAGAACCCAGATGGTATGAACAGAACCCAAACTGAATCCAAATGGAACTTAGGGAACCCTGACAAAACCCAAACAGAACATACAGAACCCAGACAGAACACATGGACTTGTGACTTTTTTTTCCCCATATGAATCAAAACAGATACCAGCCTGTTTTCTGAACTACTGTTGGAGTAATGAGTACTCACAGGGTGTAGGAAAGTCCTAACAGGAGGCCTTAATGGGGAGGATGCCCCCTACAGGTCAGGACTGTCAATTGCTCTTCGACCACATGGTGTCATGTTCACGGTGAGTGAACCAATTATACATCCCAGTAATTGACAGTGAGGACTTCTAAAAGGACAGCTTTAAACCACACATATGTACGAGGGCACACACACACGGACACACACACACAGGCACACACATGCAGACACATGCAGACACACGCACTCACAGTACTTGGAACACCTTTCACTATGTTAGGGGTTCTGTATTTATTTACCGGTATATACCGACATTCATAACCTGGTGTCACCTGGGTCACCTGTGTGTCTCCCTGGGTTTCACCTGCATGAACTTGTTTGCTAAACTGTTTTGTACATATATGTACTACCCGATTTGACCCTGCGTTTTACCATCTACAGACGTGTATTTGGGGTTTTTGATTTCCCATTCTTATTTTCTCTTCTTACTTGCTGCAATTTCCCCTTGGGGATCACTAAAGTACCTACAGGCACACACACACACTCAAACTTGGACTGACACGCACACACACACACACACACACACACACACAGGGACAAAGACACACACACCAGCCAAGCGCTGGCACGGTCACATGACACGGTCACATGACACAACCCCCCCACGCGGCTGCAGGCTTCGGTCTCCTGCCGGATATCCTAACCCCATAATCACAGTCACATTTGTGACACGCCAAGTTCACACACACACACACACATACACGTGCAGGTACACACATTCTGTAAGCACGCACGCACGCTCGCTCGCAAACACACAGACAACAGTTTCCACTCCTGATATGGCTGCGCTGTTTCCCAACAACAATGTGCCTGTCTGAGCAATAAAACAGAACAGAGCCCAACCACCATGTTTACACCCTCAGGAGAATAAGCCTGGAGCCAAACGACCCTCCCCTAGCCTCCCCCAGCCTTCCTTCATCTCCCCAGCCTCCCCCAGCCTTCCTTCATCTCCCGAGCCTCCCCCATTGTCTGCCTGCCTCCCCCCAACCTCTCTGTCTCTTCTAGCCTCTCCTCCAGCCTCTCGTCCAGCCTCTCTCTGACATTTGAGAGAATGATGTGTCCAGAAGAACAATATCTCTGAGCTTATCTAGAGGATCGTCTCTATGAAAATCATCCCCTAACAATATAAATCAGGATTTGAAAAATATTTATTCCCCTTGGAGAGAGAGAAAGAGTGCTGTCAACTCTGTGTGTGTGTCTTGCTCTCTCTCTCTCTTGCTGCCCCCCTCTCCCCCCTCCCCCCCCCTTCTCTGTGCTCTGTTTTTCCTCAGTAGTTTCATCATGCCAGTTTATTCATAATGTTTAACAGAAGCAAAAAGGGGAACTAATATTGTATACACATATCAACAATACAACTTAGATGGAATATTCCTAGAGACTTTTGCATTCCTGACATTGTGGTCACAGAGCCTGTTAGAAATCTGAGTCAGTTTTGAGAGTTTGTATAAGCCTGAGGCCCAACCACTGAAAAGGTAGACATGGTAGATACACTGGGGAAACAGACCAATCACATGGTAGATACACTCTGGGGAAACAGACCAATCACATGGTAGATACACTCTGGGAAAACAGACCAATCACATGGTAGATACACTCTGGGGAAACAGACCAATCACATGGTAGATACACTCTGGGGAAACAGACCAATCACACCTACTGGTGTCCACCGACAGAATATACGTGTAATACTGAAGAGAGCACGATAAGTGTTTTAGGTGTGTGTGTGAGTGTGTGAGTGAGTGTGTTCACAGAGATGGGCCAGCACACTAAGTGTTGCAGGTGTGCGTGTGTGAGTGTGCCCAGAGATGGGCCAGCACACGAAGTGTTGCAGGTGTGTGTGTGTGAGAATGTGTGTGTGACCCTCATCCCCTTCAGGCTAGTTTCCCCTCTGGAGGATTCATCAAGGTGTTCTCCCCGCCCCAGTGCCTGCACCTGCCGCCCCCACTCTGGGAGACTGATGAGGGAGAAAACCCCCCTGCCCATTCATCTTCATAAACACCACACACCCGGCAGCTCTGGGTGTTCAGCGGGGGCTGGAGCCCGCCTGGAGACACCAGACCTCCTGAGACCTGCAGAGGGATCTGCTGGTGGTCATTTCAGCTCCGCGTACAGGCCAAGTGACCCGCTCAGGGGGGAGCTGCAGTTGGCTTGAGATGTGTGATGCTCCAGCCTCGAATTGCTTGTCAGGCACAGAAGCAGGATGGATCGTCTGGGTAATCTAGATGGATCTGCTTATCCAGGGATTCTGTCTGCCACGTCGCTCTCTTTCTGTTTCTGTCTCTCTCCATCTCTCTCTCTCTCTCTCTCTCTCTGTCTCTCTCCCTCCATCTCCTGTATCCCACGGAATTATCATAACTTTACTGGTCGTCTAAAAGCACACAAACTAAGACTTAGTTGGATGTTCAAACGAAGTATTTTGGGTAAATAACAGGAATATCCAACAAAAGGTGTTTTATGTCTTGTCTCATTATGTTTTAACACAATAATTTTCACATATCCCATTGCATATTCGTCGCATATTTCAACCTGGACTGTACTTCCGCCATAGGCAACATTACATCGAAAAGCTGACGCGAAATTGTTTTAAAAGGGCTAATAGAACCCGTAAAAAAGCATTCTCAGAACCACTCACCACCAGGAAGATTCCACTCTGGGTGTGAAGATGAGTAGAAGCAAGATGAAGGTGAAGAATATTCTCAACCTGGGTTTGGGGGGATGACGGTAAATTGTGCTGTTTCGTGGTGCCAAACGGAGTGCCATGTCACGGTCTTATAAACTCAGGGGTTTTCATCCACAGCTAATAAACAATGTATGACCAGGAGTCTTTAAAGTAAAGTAAAGTGCAAATAGAAGTTCTGAAGTCCATTACTGGAAAAGAAAAAAATCTTGACAACCACGTTGAAATATTCCATCCATCTTTAATAGCAAACTTTGCAGTCAAAATATTATGGATATATTCCACAAGTCTTACTTTAGTAAATCCAAGGTTGAGGATTATCGCAGGTGGCAGTCTACTTGAGATCAAAGTCCATCTTCTCAAATTTCCCCAAGGTAAAAGTTCGATTGTCCACGATAAACCTTTTCCTCACCTGTTACGCATTCCAAAACGCGTCCGTCACAGGGCTTAAAAAGCCCCCACCAAACAAACAAAAATCGCTAAAAATTATGTCACATGAACTAGATAGATTACTTTCGTCTTCTTCGTAGAATGTACACAGACGGATATTCCCAAAACCGGAGTCTATTTGAGGACGAGACAGAAACTCAGACCACCTTCTCTCCAGGGCGAAGATGCACCGGACACAACACCGGATTGGCGCGTCAGCGCGTCATGCCCCTTTTGTAACAATCTCTAACAGCGGTATGTGGCCTATACCAACCAAGGTATATTTAGATTCTAGGTCTAAATATTATATATCATCATAAATCTAATTTAGACTAAATACTTTTTAAAATTACCTTTAAACTAAAATAGTTAATGCTAACAGTCTATTTCAGAATATAAACGCATATCACATGAATTCTTCACCTAAAGCAATTACATTCTTAACTAGAGTTCCTCTAGTTATGAATTAAAACATGTACGTTTATACTGTTTTTACAGTTTTTCTTTTAATTAAACCTCCCTCACTTTTAGCGGGGGAGTTGACGTTACACAATGAATCATCTCAGCATTTCAGGTCCAGGACTAACTCGATAATCCAGCAGGACATATTGTTACTGAAGGAGAGGCAGTGGGGGAAACGTTTTCATGGACCATCCTTGCAATGTATAAACAAAATAATCACCGATCTGGTCAACAACTGGACCTGGAAACAAGAGGTCACATATATTGATAGCTGTCGTCAGGTTGAAAAAATAAATATTTTTTTAAAGTTTCGAAAGGTTTAAAAAATATTTTGGATAGAAAATTCAGGGGGGAAAAAGAAGGTAAAAATATTGTTATTATTTTTTAATCGAAACTTTGTTTTCTTATCTGAAGCTTATCGCTGTCGTCGGAATATGTGACCTGCCTGTAAATTACATGTCTGAAAATGTCTGACACACCAACCAAACCATCTCAGGTGACTTATCTGTCCTTGCCATGTATAATCAAAAGACAATCCCCGATCTGGTCAACAACTGGGACCTGGAAAAGAGGTCACATATTTTGCTAGCTGTCGTCAGGTTGAAAAGTTTCGAAAGGTTGAAAAAAATAGTTTCAAAAGGTTGAAAAAAATCAAGAGGTCACGTATTTTGATAGCAGTTGGCGTTGGCCTCTGCTGAGGAGAATGTTTTTGCTTGGGGCATCTTCAACTATGGCAGGTCAAGTTTTCAAGCTTTGACACATCCTTAAACAGGATCTTGACATCTCCATGGCGATAGATTGAATGGCCCCCTAATCTGCCCTGGGGGGGGGGGTAACTGTGTTTGTCAGCACATGCTTGGCCTGTGATTGGCCGACAGGAGATGATTCTGAGAACGGAACTATCTTCACAAAAGTGATGTCACCAGAAGGAGAGATCTGTCTCCTAAGGAGCTACTGGTGTGTGTGTGAGTGTGAGAGAGCGAAAGAGAGAGAGAGACTGTGTGTGGGGTCATATTAATCAGCACAAATCCAGGGGCATTAGACTAAAGGTCAGAAACAATGCAGCTGCCTAAAATACCTCAAATACACCGACCACTTCAGACAGTGGTGGTGGTGGGGGTGGTGTGTGTGTATATATATAGGCATGCATGATGCATTTTGGGAGGATCTCTGATATTTGATGTGCGTGATTGTACGTCCCACACACGCACATGAACACACCAGACATACACACATTTAGTCATTTAGCAGACGCTCTTATCCAGAGGGACTTACAGTAAGTACAGGGACATTCCCCCGAGGCAAGTAGGGTGCAGTGCCTTGCCCAAGGACACAACATTATTTTGCACGGCGGGGAATCGAACTGGCAACCTTCAGATTAGCCCAATTCCCTAACCGCTCAGCCACTTGATCTGACACACTCCCAGTGTCAGATCCTCATTACATGTGACTCTGTCTTTCTTTATCTCTGAGCCAGGGTGTAGATTCTACAGTGACAACTCTATAACAAATTGCTTTACAGGAAGCAGGTGATGCCCCCCCCCCCCCCTCCCCCAATCCAAACCTCCAGCTGTGGACCCCGAGGGGCCTATTCCAGGCCCTCTCAAGGCCCTGGGATAAATGTGGACCGAGACACAGAGAGAGCGCTACCGTCCACTGTCTGGGATGATGTCACAGTGGAAGCAGTTCCCGTGTCACTTCCTGTGACGGATATAGAACCAGCCACCCCTCACCCCCCACCTGTCAGTCCAGGAGACAGTGGGGACAGAACATTCATGCAGCATATTTTTGGTTTGTTGCCGGCGGTGGGAGAGGGGGGGTCACCTCTCTCGTTAAATCACCACAGGCTGTGTGAGTTCACCTTCACCTTGATGTCAGAGCCTGTCTGAGATCACAAGGCGTCGTCTCATTCTGTAACCTACTGTCCTCCTTCTGTCTGCCTCTCTGTCTGTCTGTCTGTCTGTCTGTCTGCCTCTCTGTCTGTCTGTCTGTCTGCCTCTCTGTCTGTCTGTCTGTCTGTCTGTCTGCCTCTCTGTCTGTCTGTCCGTCCGTCCGTCCCTCCTCCCCTCCCTCCCTCCCTGACAGCAGCAGCCTGACCCTGGCTGCTCACAGCTCATCATGGTGGTGTGTTTACGGACGAGTCTCTGCTGGAGGCTCGTCTCCTCTGCAGGCCGTCTCCCTCGGCGCGCTGGCCCACGCTGGAATGTTGATGAGGTGAGCGGAGCGGAGGTGACCTGCTCCTTCCACACACCCCGGAGGAAGTCGTTTGGGGTGTGTGTGTGTGTCGTCAGCAAGCTAGCGTGTGTGTGTTTCGTCAGTGAGCTAGCACGGAGCAGGAGGAGGAAGGGTCAGGGTCACAGAGTTTAGCGGGGGATCCATCTAGTACAGAACATACACACTTCCTCTGTCATGGACACATACAGAACAGACACAGACCCACACCCACACACCACACAAATCAGCAGGCCTACACAACCCACACCACACACTCAACCTCCACCAGACACATACAGACCAGACATATAGCATGGCTCGTCCAGTAGGCCAAGACTTTAAAACCACCACTTAATGAAATAAACCACACAAGTTACAGCATTGCGCCTTTAGCTCACTGTGTTCGGTCGTGGTCTTCTGCGTGGGAGATCGATGTTCTTCTAAACTCCCTCGGCACACGCATGATTCTCCAGTGAGGGTCTTCGTAGCTGTACATAATTGATGTGTTTTGCCATGTGTGTGCATTAACTGTTTTAACTCCAGAAAGTTAGGGACACTACAGCGTGCGCTCTCCTTACGCTGGCCTCCGTGTTCTCTGCAATTTCACAACCTCTTCTGTCTCCGCCCGTGGTCGCCCTGACAACCACAGAAACGTACCATAACACACGTTATGGATGTTATGCAGCTACGCTAAAAAGCGATGAGATGGGTATTGTTAAGTGGTTTAATTCATTTGGTTGTTTGTGTTATTATTATTTGATTACAAAAAAC
Organism: Osmerus eperlanus; assembly: GCF_963692335.1. NCBI lineage: Eukaryota > Metazoa > Chordata > Actinopteri > Osmeriformes > Osmeridae > Osmerus > Osmerus eperlanus. Next base: position 24,410,161 of record NC_085018.1, read on the forward strand.
CCTATGAAGACTACATCGCTTTGGATGAAAGTCTGATAAATGAATATATCACTAACGTTAGGGTTTGAGTAACCGCGCGAAAACGTTTGGCAAACAAAACTAGACTAGCCAAGGAGCGCTAAACGTTGGTCGTTTGACCGCAGTGAAAAGAAAAACCATAATTATTTGACTTTGATCAAATTGCAGTTTGCCTTGGTTTCTTACCGTTTCCTGTATGTGTTTTATCACCCAGTAGCCTATTTTGTTTTCTTCAAAATGACAACTGTGAGTCTTTGGTGTGACGGAATGGTTTGATGTCGGATGCAAGTGAGGCAAATGGGATTTCTACTAGCAACCTCCTGTATTGGATCCCTGCGACTGTGTGCGTTTATGCATGTGTATGGCATGTGTTTGTGTGTGAATGTTAGGCCTGAGGTTTGATGCACAACCGACCCCTGTATTTATACCCTACAGTTTGTCAGACAGTGCCATCTAGTGGATAACTGCACGAAGCACTCATTTCCACCTCTACCAGCAAGACATCATGCTCAGGTTAAAATATATTACATCCTATTAAATTAGGGCAGTTTTACTGAGTGCACTGAGTAAGAAATTAGGTTATTGTACTTGCTGACAATCCAATTCAACACATGACCCAGTAAACAATTCACAATAAAATAAAACTTTATTGTCATGAATTATACTGTATGTTTGTATGAATAACAGCTCCAGAGATTCCTCAATGCAATGTAACATAGTACTGCTATGTGATACTGGCCACTGAGGTGGCGTTAGTTTTCACTTGTAAATACAGACGGTTCGTTGACTCTGACCACTCAGTGGTCAGTACCTTTAGAACCACGCACTTCTGATCCTTAACATTCTGCTCTACTTTCTATATGCACTACTTGTCGCTTTGGATAAAAGTGTCTGTTCAATAAAAAAAAATACTGGTTCTGAGGGGACCAAGCAGGTCCTGTCTGTCACTTCCTGTGTCCTATACACAAACACCCAGCATCCGCTTCCTGTCTCTCACTTCCTGTGTCCTACACACACACCGCCTCTGCTTCCTGTCTGTCACTTCCTGTGTCCTATACACACCCCGCCTCTGCGTCCTGTGTCACTTCCTGTATCCTATCCACACCCAGCATCTGCTTACTGCCTCTCACTTCCTGTGTCCTATACACATCCCGCCTCTGCTTCCTGTTTGTCACTTCCTGTGTCCTATACACACCCCGCCTCCACTTTCTGTCTGTCACTTCCTGTGTCCTATATACACCCCGCCCCCGTACCTATCTGACAGGAGGAACAGCCGGTCTTCTGCCTTCGCATACAAGCAGGATTTAGAGGATTTTTATACTCTGATGCTAAGCAATACATACATACAAAATATAGTATGTATAACTTTGTGCAGTCTGAGCAGTATACTATTTGGGTGATAAAATATGTATAGTCCTACTGGCATGTTTTCTCATGTGTATAATACAATACACTGTACATGTTTCTAAACGACAGCTATGAGGACATAATATACTGAACATACGGTATAATCATCCATAATCAATCATAATCATCCAAATCTAAACAATAGCATTATTAATATTATAACTATAAATAATCCCAGAGATATTTGGAATGTGAAATCAATGTGCATGGAGTTTGAAAATCTCTCACTGTTTTTATGAAATGAAAATATTAAACAGTTCCTGTCCTCGTTGTCTTCGATATCAAAACATAAAACTCGGACGTTGGACGAACAAAAACCTTGGACGAAAAGCATCATTAGCACCTTTTTCACAACACGCTCAACAGTCACGTTTAATCAGCAAGTTGGCACATTTGAGTGTAACCCCTCATTAAGTCCATACATCCATGTTGATCTGTTGATCTTTCAACGCATGATCCACCCTCAGTGAGTCCCCCTGCCTTAATCATAGTTATTACTTTTGTAAATACCAGATCAGTAACCAAATAAACACAAGCAGATGCAGAACCCCCATGATATACAGTGCTATGGTTAAATCAATTAGACAATGTAAATAAATAAATGATAATGCATGACAGTGTTCAGGAGTACCTCTGAGCATTCAGGAGTACTTTAGAGTACTTTGGAGTATTCAGAAGTACTTCAAGTACCCAGAAGTACTTCAAGTACCTTGGAGTATTCAAGTACTTCAGAGTACTTGAAAGTAGGAAGGAAAGCCCATACTAAACAGGGCAGCAACACAGCCAGGCCAGGCTACATCAGACCAGAACAAGCCAGAACAAGCCAGAACTAGATAGAACCAGCCAGGGCTAGCTAGAAAAGTCCAGTCTGATCGACCACACTCACGTCCCCTCCAACCATCGAGGAGCAACCAACAGCAATGCTGGTGAGGTCCGGGCCTAGCCACAGAGATACTGTATACAGTGTTTTAAAAAAAAACTCCTCATCTCAAGAGTTTCCAATCTCCAAATCATCTCTGATACCAACAGTTGACACGTGTTGGGAGCGGCCCTGAGCTGGCTAGCTGGTGGACGACACCACCCTGTCCAGCTCCTTGACCCCGTCCTGGCTGGAGGTGAGAGCACAGCTGGCTGACCGCTCCGTCATGTGTCCGGTCCTGGGGCTGGGGCCGGGGGAGGCCGGGGACTGAGCCAGGCCGGGCTTCTTGGGGGGGATGGGGGGAGGGATCCCCCGGTCGGCGCGGGGGATGATGGGGGAGCGGAGCCCCAGAGGGGAGGCCCCCGAGGCCCTCGCGGTGACGGGGGAGGAGGGGGCCAGGTGGCGATAGTCGGTGCCGAAGGGAGAGCTGTTGGAGGGGGCGGGTTTGGAGGCCCCCTGCTGGGTGGTGAAGCGGGACAGGACCTGGGTGACGGTGCTGCGGGCTAGCTGCCTGATGGGGCTGGCCTCCGGAGGGGGCCCGGGGGACGGAGGCGCGTCCCCAGGGGGCAGGGCGCCCTGGGGGACAGGGGACTCTGGGTCAGCCTGGCCCTCGAACTTGTGGCGAGCAGCGTGGAAGCGCTGGTGGATGCCTGCCTGGTAGGACGACTGGTAGCTGGGGCTGGGGTTAGAACTGAGGCTGGGGTTAGGGCTGAGGGTGGGGTTAGGGCTGAGGCTGGGGCTAGTGTTTGGGCTGGAGCTGTGGTGAGGGCTGAGGCTGGGGTTAGGGCTGAGGCTGGGGTTGGGGCTAGTGTTTGGGCTGGAGCTGTGGTGAGGGCTGAGGCTTGGGTTAGGGTTGAGGCTGGGGTTAGGGCTGACGCTGGGGTTGGGGCAGGAAGTGAGAGAGGGGACTGTGCTGCTCTGGGAGAGCTGGGCAGAGGAAGGTGTAGATGCTGGGGCAGGGGTGGAGGCTGGTGTGGAGGCTGGGGGAGGGGTGGAGGCTGTGGGGGAGGCAGTGGCAGGAGTGGAGGTAGCGCTAGGGGTGGAGATAGAAAGGGGAGCCAGGACAGGGGTGGAGGCTGGGTTAGAGGCTGTGGGGGAGGCAGGGGCAGGCCCGGGGGGTAGCTGTGTGTTATGGTCGTTGTTCTGGTCCTGAGCCAGCCTCTCAGCCTCCAGGATCTGGACACCCTGGGGGCTGTGGAGGCTGTGGGGGCCGTTCACTCTCAGAGGAGGAGAGACAGGCGGCTCCCAGATCTGGCCCTGCCTGGACAGAACCTTCCTCTGCCTGCCCCGGCCCCCCTCCTGCCCCCTCCCCCCCTCCTGCCCCATCCCCTCCTCCTGCCCCCTCCCCTCCCCCTCCTCCTGCTCGCTCCTTCCCTCCCCATCCTCCTCCCCCCTCCTCCTCCCCCCGGCCCCCAGCTCCCTCCTCATCTCCTCCAGCTGTTCCTGAAGACGCCCTCCCTGTGCCTCCTCCTTCCTCAGACGGGCTCTCAGCTGCTCCCTCTCCGTGTCGAACTCAGCCAGCTGCTCCTCCAGCTGCGCCTCCATCCTCAGGGCCCTCCTCCGCTCCTCCTCCAGCCGGGCCCGGAGGCCCTGCGCCTCCTGCTGCTCCTGCTCCAGCCGGGAGGCCAGGGCGCGGGACAGCTGCTGCCGGCTCCTTTCCTCCTCCTGCTGCCTGCGCTGCTGCTTCTCCTGCCGACGCACCTGGCCGCGCTCGAACTCCAGCTGCACACACACACACACACACACACACACAGGACCGACACACACAAGGAAAGACACAGAGTAGTCACACAGCAGTCACCCTAACCTACCCAGCAACCTTAAATCACCTGGGACTCTGACTGGTGTAGATGTGGAAGTTGTAGCTATGCAGCGAGGGCCCTACCTGCTGCAGCAGACGCTCTCTCTCCTTCTCCAGGATGTAGGTGACATCGTCTCCCTCCGCTGTGTCCTCTGCATGCCTGCGCCTCTCCTCCTCCAGGTCTGCGATGACCTGGGGCCACCACCAGGGGGCAGACACACGTGACTGACAGCACACCGGGCATTCTGCTGTTTGACTGTCCTTCCATGCTCACTCTCTGGTCTTGTTGACACACTGACCCCGATCTCGGAAGAGCAGATTCAATCCCTATGTTCACTTCTGATTTGGAAAACCTGAAGATTCTAGGTGCTGATGCAGCTTTGAGGAAAAAGGTTTCACACCCAATGCACACAAGTAAGCGTACACACACACACACACACACACACACACACACACACACACACACACACACACACACACACACACACACACACATATAACCACACATTCACTCATCCTCACTCATCCTACCCTAAACACAGATATACACTCACCCACCCTGCCATGCATTGGACAGACAATTATTCTAACTCCCACCCTAACCCTGCTCCTACTGTGCACACACACACACACACACACACTCACCCTGCGGTGTCGAGTCTCTGCTGCAGCCAGCTGTACCAGCATCTTCTCCTGCATCGTCCTGCAGTGGCCCACCACCAACCTGAGGACCACCAGGGGGCTGGTGGTGGCCACAGCCCCCGGCCCCCCCGGTGCCTGGCCCCCCACAGCCTCCCCATCTCTCTGCAGGGCCAGGAAGGGGTCGCTCAGGGAATACTTCCCATAACGCTCCTGGATGTACAGGTCTCTACGCTGGGCCTGCGGAGAGGAGGGGATGAGGAGGAGGAGAGGAGGGGAGGAGAAAGGAGTTTAATAAAGTTTGATTTGATCACAGTTCTCTTTACTGTCACAGGGTCTGTCTGGGTCTCTGTAAAATAAAAAAAAATCCATTCCATTTCCATTTATGTTGACTTTAGGCAACTGAGATTCAACTAGGCAAGTATTAATTGTACCGTAAGCAACAGTAATTCATTTTGTACAGAGGACCAGGAGAGGAAGAGAGGAGGAGGAGGAGAGGAGAGGGAACCTAGAGGAACCTCACATCTTCTCACAGATTCACCCCAGAACCAGAAGTCTGCCAGCTCGTTCATGGGCCGAGTTAATAATAAGCTTATTGAAGTTTGTGAGTAAAAAAAACGCCTTCCTTATCTTGGGAGAGTCATAGATATGAATACTTTCAACCTGTGTTACTGACAAACAGAGGAATACGTATGACGTCATTCATGCTATCTGTGTGGGCATCTGTGCGGCCCAGGGAGGGGCGTGGTGGGGTGTGTTATGTGATCTGCTCCGTGGGGACACCCTGAGAGGCAGATCAAACGAACAGCAGAGCAGGAACAGGAAATCTCAGAAGACCCCAGAGACTAGTGTCTTCAACATGGACGCAGTATGGTGGTCATGGACGCAGTCCGGTCACTGACAGCTTGACTGACCCCTCCCTTCCCCTCCCCCGTCCACTCCTCACTTCCTCCTTTCTCCTCCACTCTGGTCCTCCTCCTCCCCGTGGCTCCTTCACCCTAATCAAACACTGTGCTCACTGCCCCCCCCTCCTCCTCACCCCTCGCCTCCCTTCCTCACCCCTCCCCTCCTCACCCCCCCCTCCTCCTCACCCCTCGCCTCCCTTCCTCACCCCCCCCCTCCTCCTCACCCCTCGCCTCCCCTCCTCACCCCTCCCCTCCTCACCCCCCCCTCCTTCTCACCCCTCGCCTCCCCTCCTCACCCCCCCTCCCCCTCCTCCCCCCTCCCCTCACCCCCCCCTCCTCCTCACCCCTCGCCTCCCCTCCTCACCCCTCGCCTCCCCTCCTCACCCCCCCCCCCCCTCCTCCTCACCCCTCGCCTCCCCTCCTCACCCCCCCTCCCCTCCTCACCCCTCGCCTCCCCTCCTCAGCTCCCCTCCCCTCCTCACCCCCCCCCCTCCTCACCCCTCGCCTCCCCTCCTCACCTCCCTCCATGACCAACACATTGCATCGTGCTCACCCCCCCCTCTCGGTTCAACAGTGACGACCTGTGTGTCACGTCTGAGAAACAACATTACACACATGCCCTCTTCAGATGTTTAAAAATGCTCTATCCCTCACTCACACACACACAGATGGTCTGTCTCTCAAGCTCACACACAAATCTCTGTCCCACAAACGCACACACACACAGATGGTCTCTCGCTCTCTCCCACACACACACACAGTGACGTGGGTATAAAGGGAAGTTGTTTGCCTATGCTGCTCAGCTCACAATCAGGTTCACTCCCTGCATCCTTCTCTGCCTCCTTCTCTGCCTCCTCTTCTGCCTCCTCCTCTGCCTCCTCCTCTGCCTCCTCCTCTGCCTCCTCCTCTGCCTTCTTCTCAGTTGCACGATGGCAACTGAGACTTTAAAAAAAGAAAACAGGAAGTGATCGTGACTGCTTCCTGTATTGAGAATCAGGTTGTGCTTAGGCAGGGCAGTGGCCCTTGGCTGACGAGACGGCATGAGTCACAGTGAGCAAAGCATTGTGGGTGATGGCTTACAGAGAGACAAACTGCCCTCCCTGTGTGAGCTGGTGTTAGAGGACTGACCCGTCCCTCCGCCTGACTGGACCACAGCCCCTCGTCACAGACTGTGACACATTACGCCTGGTTTACACTATCGCGTGTTTTTACAGACTGTAAGTAACTTTTCAACGCAATCCCTGTGTGACTGTATCTCCCAAGCCATACCTCTAAACTTCACGAACGCAATACTGTAAACCAGGCGTTAAAGGTGACGCACAAAAAGCCACAAAAAAGTTTTTTGTTTACAATTGAGACGTTGAAAAAAGGAGAGGAGAGGAGAAGAGGAAGACGAGAGCTCAGGCTCCATGTCCAGCAGGCAGGCAGGCAGGCAGGCAGGCAGGCAGGCAGGCAGGCAGGCAGACAGGCAGGCAGACAGGCAGGCAGGCAGGCAGGCAGGCAGGCAGGCAGGCAGACAGGCACTGGGCCAGCTGGAGCACTTCTTGCCTTAGATGGCCTGATCCCAGAAGATGAGAGGAATGTGGTCTAGACACAACACAGGCACCGCACAGAGAGACCACTTTTTTTTACCGGTCTCTCTCTCTCTCTTTCTCCCTCTCCCTCTGACTTAGTAGAGGAACAGCCCTGTTGTATCAGGGCTAGGTTCTATTGGGGATATTTTACTGTCATAAAATAGTGTAATGAGTAATAACAAACAGAACAATTCATTCAGCAGACGCTTTTATCGAAAGTGACATACAGCAGAGGGAGGATCTTAACCTGTGACTCTTCAGTCAGATCCTCTACCACTGACACTCTTCAGCAGCGTTTCCACCGCTAGTCCCTCGGACCTGTCCTCCCCAGGGCTCCCACTCGAGGGAGGGGAAGGTGGGCTGTGGACTCACCCTGAGGGAGGGGAAGGTGGGCTGTGGACTCACCCTGAGGGAGGGGAAGGTGGGCTGTGGACTCACCCTGAGGGAGGGGAAGGTGGGCTGTGGACTCACCCTGAGGGAGGGGAAGGTGGGCTGTGGACTCACCCTGAGGGAGGGGAAGGTGGGCTGTGGACTCACCCTGAGGGAGGGGAAGGTGGGCTGTGGACTCACCCTGAGGGAGGGGAAGGTGGGCTGTGGACTCACCCTGAGGGAGGGGAAGGTGGGCTGTGGACTCACCCTGAGGGAGGGGAAGGTGGGCTGTGGACTCACCCTGAGGGAGGGGAAGGTGGGCTGTGGACACCCTGAGGGAGGGGAAGGTGGGCTGTGGACTCACCCTGAGGGAGGGGAAGGTGGGCTGTGGACTCACCCTGAGGGAGGGGAAGGTGGGCTGTGGACTCACCCTGAGGGAGGGGAAGGTGGGCTGTGGACTCACCCTGAGGGAGGGGAAGGTGGGCTGTGGACTCACCCTGAGGGAGGGGAAGGTGGGCTGTGGACTCACCCTGAGGGAGGGGAAGGTGGGCTGTGGACTCACCCTGAGGGCCTGCAGGGCCTGGTCCCGGGCCTGCAGCTCTCCCTCCAGCACACACAGCAGGCTCAGCAGCTCCGCCCTGCTCAGGGTCTCCATGCTCAGCTTGCACTCCTGGAGACAGGGGGAGCAGTCAGTAAGATGCTAGGGAGGAGAGGAGCAGTCAGTAAGGTGCTAGGATGGAGAGGAGAGGAGCAGTCAGTAGGAGCCCAGCTACAGTGGGAAATCATTATGACTTATTGCTCACAATGGGGAAAGGAACAATGGTATATACGGTCAAGACATTCATCAACCCTGAATGCAGCATATAGTGTAGAATCTATCACATGAGTTTACACACTAAAGGAATCTGAAATGTTGTCAAATCCTCTTCCACTTCAGAACAAAACTGACGGATTATGATTTCTATACTATACTTATACTACATCTATACTATACTATGAAGTGGTAGGCCACTGTGAGACAGAGAGAAGCCTTGTTCTGTGTAATGGACTGTTCTAGATCCACAACCACAGCACACCAACAGAGACCAATGTGCTTAAGTTCTAAAGCATTTAGCAAAGACTATAATTTCAGTCCAAACAGCTCCACTGTTAAATCTGTGAAAGCCTTTCGCAGGCCTCTTGGTTCCAGCTGGGCCCAGCGGACAGCCATTAGCAGAGGCCGTGTCAGGACGTGGGCCGGTGACATCACTTCCTGTTCCTGTGGTGCATGCTCGAGGACTGGGAGAGCGTGGCTAGTGAACTGCAGCTCAATGAGGCGCCACGCCAACATGTGGTCACCAGATCAGGAGCGCACACGCACACACACACACACGCACACACAAACACGCACACACACACACACACACGCACACACACGCACACACACACACCATCTCCAAATCCTATCACTCGTGTCTGACAGTAGCAAATAAACTGACGATTAATATTTAAACAAAAAAAATAATCTTTAAAACATTTCACAATAACCAAAGTGTAGCACAGTTCTAAGTTCTCAGTCTCCCAAACGAGACGAGCCTTGTCAGTGTGGGGTTTTGTTAAAAGCTGGACCGAGAGCGTTTGAAATGTGCTGTGGTCTCTTCTTAGCCTCCACACTCTCTAATCTGAGCGGTCTGGTGTGTTCTGCTGTGGTCTCCCCACCACAGACATGCTGCCACACCACCAGCAGGCCTGCTCCTATAGATACAGGCTTTTCAATGCACCCTACAGGCCTACACCAACGTTCCTCAAAACACTACATACTCACTCATGGTAAACTGTCCAGAAAACATAGAGATGCGTTTATAACCAGATACACACTCTCTCTCTCTGTCTCTCTCTCTCTGTCTGTCTGTCTCTCTCTCTGTCTCTCTGTCTCTAACACACACTCTACCCTGAGTCTGTGGGCCGTGCTTCAGTCACACGCCGGCTGACTTCTGTGCCCCCCCCACCCCCGCCCCCCCCCCCCCCGGCCCCCCTCCTCTGTCCTCTCCTCCTCTGTGGTCCGATCTCGGTTCCACATCATGAAGTCATCAAGAGGAGATGGAGTGTTGCGTAATAGAGCGGATCACAGCTGGCTGGCTCTCTGCTACCATGCAGACAGACCCATGCTCTGGTCTCTCTCTCTCAGTCTCTCTCTCAGTCTCTCTCTCAGTCTCTCTGTCGAACAAACCCATGAGGAACTAATAATTTTCTAGCATCTATAACTAATGGACAGATTAGTCTGACTAGAGACTGTGACCATCCTGTATGGATCAGTTTAATACGATAATATTGGCATCAATGAGCCATTCTCATTTACAAAAAAAAACTTTTGAAAAGGGCACTTCTTTGCTTTGAAAAAGAAAGTGTGATCAAACTTCAACCTCAAGAATTGTAATTCCTCTTAAATCCCGAGACCAAAGTTCGAAAACTTCAGGCCAACAACGACCAAGCTGTACTCTGTAAGACAGCGGCACTGAACGCAGAATGAAATAATTCTCCCTGTGAGTCTGTGAAGCTAGCTACTCCGTTAACAAGCTTACCAGCAGCTCCAGGGAGCTCGCCAGATCTGCCTGCACCGGGGCTGTGGTCAAGCCACAAGGGGAGGATGTCAATTAGGCCTCGCTAGCTTTATATACCTCCTCCACTTAGCTTTCACAGGCCTGTTAACTTCACAAGCTGCTCCGGCCTGTAAGAAAGTGGGCTGCGTTTGTTTTGAAAATGTTGCCCCAAATGTGTGTGTGTGTGTGTGTGTCTATAACACTGTGTAACTACAAGACCTCCGCTAAATAGAACCCTTTTGGAACATAAAGAACCACTATCTGAAAAGATTGTTCCATGTAGAACATTCACATAAGTAACAGTCCTGAAGAGAACCTTTTAAAAACCCGAGAAGGATTCTACAAAACACAGAACCTCCCTCACATCAGAGGGTTCCCTATTTTCTGACGCTAGCACGGACTTCTGCGCCCTCCTGTTATGACTGCACCATTCTCATGCTTCCTGATTTACACGTCTGTCGTGAGGCTGGTCCGCACGCACCAGTGTTGTTCAAAGCAGCACTATGGGAAACACAAATATTCCCACACTAGCTTTCTTCCTAGGCTTCCTCCACAGAAGCCCTGTCTATGTAATCCTTTCATCCCCGTTTAAATCCAGTCAGTCAGTCAGTCAGTCACCCATGAGGATCAAACTGCAACCCTGCAGACTAGAACCACTGCAGACTAGAACCACTGCAACCCTGCAGACTAGAACCACTGCAACACTGTGGACTTCCTTCTATTAATGAGAAGCTTAAAAAAAAGAAGAGCATCACATTAATAAAAGGCAAACCTCTTTAAAAAAGGATTGAGGGTGTCAAATTAGTTATGTAAGATAGTTGGCATAGTCTTGTGTAACTATCACTTAGTTTGGGTTATTCCGGGACTAGATTGAAGTGTTACAGCTATCTGTAGGTCACGCTTCCCTTGCCTAATTTAATCTGCGCTGTCTCTTGGTCCGACCGCACACAAACAGCCAACAGATGCCACGGGCTAATGGATGAAATCCCTTGCTGGCCTTCTGCACGGTCAGTCACAGAGGCGAGGAGGGCGAGAGAACTGGTGCTCCAGATGCTTGTCATATGAATGGCTCCACGGAGATGAACACAATACAGTGTTTGATTTCTATGAATGGAGGAGGCCTCTCGAGAGAGACCGAAGTGACCCCCGTTTAAAAAAAAGTCTGGAATACCGACACAGCAAGTAGGCTAAGCGTAAATGAAGTACTGTTATGCAAAGTGCTCAACGATGGTAGGATACGTCTTGGTCTGTGAAATGGCGCCTAATAGAAATGGCCTTTATGAGCTTAAAGTTTAAATAGTGTGGAATTAACGACGTTGCGACAAGACGTTTTAAGATACAACCAATAGTCTATGATTTTACTTGTATGATGTTACTGTATCCCTATTTAAAGTCAGGTAGCCTATCAAACTGGGATAATAGTCTACTCGGGAATAGCGAAATTAGATTAGAACATTAGGTACCATCATAAAATCATTCGCGGATTCCAAAAGCTGGATGTGAGTATATGTGTTAACACTTCAGAGTTAATAATGAACAAGTTTTACGATATAGATGCGCATAATTCAATGAAACAATTTTTTTGGAACAATGTATAGCCTACATGTTAACGTTACACCAACGCAATAAAAAAAACTTAATTTAAAGATGATGATAAATTCAATTGTCAACTGTAAAGATTTAATAGATAATAGATGCCTGATATCCTACGGATATCGCGATGGCTACCACGCGTAATTAAATACATAAATCTAGAGACAATAAATCGTTTTCGACTAAACAATTTACCTTCATATGTCCGTTTGATGCCTTTAAAAAGTCCAACATGAACTTTTTAACTGTTGTCAAAGACTAGCTCCTTGTGTCTTCCAGATTCCGATAACGGAAGGGATGGACTCTGCGACGTTTGACACGTAGGCCGGCCTATCAGCAAGGCCGAGTTAGATGGACTCACCTATGAGAAACAAGGCTCAGATGAAGGGGGCGGGGAGAGGAGGTAGTCGCGTGGAATTTGGATGGATTTCTTTGTTTAGACGTTTTCTGCATTTTACCCTTTTACAAAAAAAACTTATAACATCGCATATAATTTCACAATTGCGAGTTGTGCCTTAGCAGAGGTAGACTCGAAGTCCTAAAACTCGTAGATGTTCGTCACTGAAACAAGGAACTTTTAAGAGAAAAACTTCACTACGCTAATAGTAAGATAGCCTACTTACTACTCACTACTTACTACGATACAGACCATTTCTCATCAGCATTTTTTCAGTTAAACCAACACATATGACACACAAAAACTAATTTATTAACAGGATTACTGGAGATTACCCGAGCAATTGACACAGTAAATCAGTCAATAGTGGCCGACTGCCCCCTGGTGGATTAAAACTGTTGAACGACTAAGTAGACAAGGTTAGGAACCGTCACTTAGCTCAAAACATCAATAACAAATGACATAAATTCTCACACACGCTAGCCATTCCAGTGTCGTTTTGTGTTGTTGCAAGTCTCATCATGGCTGTAGTCAATGTTTTGTACGTCATCCTCCCCGCTGAGAAAGAAGAACTTAGCCTAACAATAATAGCCTAAAGCCGATTCATTCAGCAGACTTCTATCCAAAGCGATTTACACCGGGGATTTTGAACCTGCGGTCCCTTGATCTGCCGTCATGCTCCACCACCGCCCCTTAGCTAATACCTATCCCTAACGAGGGAAAGTAAATCGGAATTTACCCAGCTACAGGTAATAACTTGCCTCTCTGGTCTTCTTTAACTTCCCACATCCTTTCACACGCAACCCCCCTTTTTATCTTTGTTTATCATCAACACTTGGTAACCATCCATCGCCACAACAGCATGCTTGACATCACATGACGGCATGCTTGAGATTGCGTCACAGGAACCGACCAAATGGATTTGTGGTCGGCGATGACCAATTAGTGCCTTGCATTTCACCACCACTGTAATTAGCTACACTTAATAACAATGTGACGAGCAAACCTTGAAATTCTGTTACCATAAGTAGGTTATAGGTTAGGACTGGGTTGTAAAAGGCTACAGTACTGCACAAAGTCGACATGACTATTAAAATATGTACTCATGTTATTTATAAAGGTTGACACAATGAAGTTAACGCCTTTGTCTACACTGCGCTGTCTTGGGCTTGCACCTAGCATCTTTTATTTCATAATGGTTGGGTGTGATGCATGGGGATGTATTGCATGCTCCAAATCATTTTCTCATATAAATAGTCAGTGCCCCCAAAATGAAAAGTTCCTTCTCGATTGCTTTGGCTCATCTCTCGAGAAAAAAAAGGACATTCTCAAAGCTTTAAATACATTTGCCAAAATAACCTAGATGGTTCAGCAAAACACCATGGCACACCTGAAAAGGGTCATCTTTCTCCTAAAACAGACAACTCATCAGTCAAAACTAAATCCCTTTCTCATACAAATAGTCAGTGCCCCCAAAATGAAAAGTCCCTTTGGCATTGTGTAAACACTGCAGGTCAAAATGATTAGATGTTTTGTCAGTATGGCAGTGGACCTTAAAAATATCCCTCATGTGCGCTGTGCTACACTTACTGTAGTAGATGTTTTCTTTCCAGAATACTATGTGTCTTCAATCTACCCAGACGCTCCCATGTTACCCCGCTCCTCATCTCCCTCCACTGGCTTCCCATCACAGCCCGTATCAGATTCAAGACCCTGGTACTGACCTTCCGAGCAGTGAACGGGACTGCACCCGACTACATCAAGTCTCTCCTCCAGCCTTTCACCCCCACCCGCCACCTACGGTCTTCTTCTGACAACCGTCTGGTGGTCCCACCACTCAAGAGCGCCCGCTCCCAACACAAGCTCTTCTCCTGTCTGGCCGCCCAATGGTGGAATCACCTACCCACCTCCACCTTCAAGAACTATGTTTCTTCCCATTGGCACTTATATTTGCTTTTCACAATGTATGCTTCATGTTTTGGCTACCCACAATGTTTTTGGGGCTACCTCATTGTTTATGATCATTGACCTTATGCACTTTTGTAAAGTTCTCTCTTGGAAGTCGCTTTGGATAAAAGTGTCTGCTAGTAAATTAATAAATATAAAGTGTAAATGTGTATCAAACAGAAAAAAGATTACAGTAATTCAATTGAAAAATGATGACTTTTATAATGATTTTATGACTATAAAACCTCAAACAAACAGCAGAGTATTCCAACAATGTCTGGTATACTTCCACAGCCTTTAATTTTTCAATAATGTTTTTAAAAGAATGATAGAAAATCGCTAATCTCTGAAAATAGCATGAAATCCTTGCTAATCTCAATATCTTTTTCAAACTTGTGTCAAAAAATCTCAAATATACACCAGATTATTCTAATAATGTCTGGCCTACTTCCACACCCTTTACTTTTTCAATAAAACTTTTTTTTTAAATGATAGAAAATCGCTAATCTCTGAAAATAGCATGAAATCCTTGCTAATCTCAATATCTTTTTCAAATTTGTTTAAAAAAATCTAAAATATACACCAGATTATTCTAATAATGTCTGGCCTACTTCCACACACTTTACTTTTTCAATAAAACTTTTTTTTAAATGATAGAAAATCGCTAATCTCTGAAAATAGCATGAAATCCTTGCTAATCTCAATATCTTTTTCAAATTTGTTTAAAAAAATCTCAAATATACACCAGATTATTCTAATAATGTCTGGCCTACTTCCACACCCTTTACTTTTTCAATAAAACTTTTTAAAAAATGATAGAAAATCGCTAATCTCTGAAAATAGCATGAAATCCTTGCTAATCTCAATATCTTTTTCAAATTTGTTTAAAAAAATCTCAAATATACACCAGATTATTCTAATAATGTCTGGCCTACTTTCACACCCTTTACTTTTTCAATAAAACTTTTTTTTAAATGATAGAAAATCGCTAATTTCAGAAAATAGCATGAAATCCTCGCTAATAGAAGACGAGTAATCATTTCATACAAGAAGACAGGATCACATCCACCACAACGGTTCCATTGACAGTTTCAGCTGTCAAGTCTTAGGTAAAACACTTTATATGTAAGGAATATTTTGAATCCAGTCAATACTGAGAGAGAGAGAGAGAGAGAGAGAGGTATGTGTAAGATTACTCTGATGTAACCCCTCGACACACCCCATCACATGGAGTGTCTGCCTGTCAGAAAAATTGAAGATGTAACTTTTTTTATTCTGTATAAAATGATACTGTGTTCAGCATTCCTTGTGTGCAAAGAGAGGCCTACCCCCAAATCTGAACTCTGGGTACACACACAAGACCCTTATCTTGGGGCTGAGGACTAAGGGGGGGTTTGTTTGTTTTAAAGAGATACTGTTTGACAAGGGCTAGATGGAGACGCAAACTCTGGTGACCATTTGCTTGACACCTATATGGTTGAGTTTTTACGACACCAGAACCAGAGATTCAACTAGGGTTGATGACGCAAACACACACACGCGCGCACCAGGTCTATGCAAGGGAGCCAATGAAAGAAGAGTGTGGAAGAAATTGTCAAGGGAGTCAAGTGGCTGAGCGGTTAGGGAATCAGAGTAATAGAGTAATCAGAATGTTGCTGGTTCGATTCTGGCCGTGCCAAATGACGTTGTGTCCTTGGGCAAGGCACTTCACCCTACTGGCCTTGGGGAGAATGTCCCTGTACTTACTGTAAGTCACTCTGGATAAGAGCGTCTGCTAAATGACTAAATGTATGTCTCCACTGGAACTGCATGACTATCAGTTTAGTCTAGAAATGTGTAAAAACAAAGCAACCAGATGATTGGAGAGTCTCTACATACTTTAAAAACAATAAAGACCAGGCTAAACATACAGTGATAATGGCAACATATCTCATCTGGCATGAAGGTCAGACTACAGTATTACAAATTTCATAGCTTGTAATGAGAAAGTATAACTAGTCTTTTGAAATTGGATGATGTTAATCCCATAGTAATGAACAGTTTTGCTATATCTTAACCCTCGTGCTGCCTTCGGGTCACATGACCCAAAGGTTCATAACGAACCATCGTTGTGTTTACCCAATTTTACCCAATACAAAAACAAATAAAAATAATTTTCTTTTAACCTTCGCAATGTGGGGGGTCTGAGACAGCCCAACGGTTAAAAGAAAATGCTTCACTTTGTTTTTGTATGCGGTAAAGTTGTCGCAATACGACGGTGGGTCACAATGACTGATGGGTCAGAACGACCCGAAGATAACACAAGGGTTAAACACAGTTTTTATTCAGTGAATAGTGTTTGGAATAATCCTTTGACATCTGAATGAACAACAATTGCTACTCTCATTAATACTCTTCTACTTGACATTATATAGATTGCATGCTCTGAATGCATGAGGTGGTATCATGCAGAGTGCTTGGACATGACCCACAGAGAGTTCAACGCCGCCAGAACAGAAACAGACTGGAAATGCCTGGCCTGCAACAGACGGAGTGCCTGAAAATGTCCTGCACTAAAAATAATGTCTTTGTTTTAATAAATGACTAATACCACAGTATTAAAGATTAGAGTTATGATGTTTAGCGTGGATTTCATGCTATTTTCAGAGATTAGCGATTTTCTATCATTTTTAAAAATGTTTTATTGAAAAAGTAAAGGGTGTGGAAGTAGGCCAGACATTATTAGAATAATCTGGTGTATATTTGAGATTTTTTGACACAAGTTTGAAAAATATATTGAGATTAGCAAGGATTTCATGCTATTTTCTGAAATTAGCGATTTTGTATCATTTAAAAAAAAGTTTTATTGAAAAAGTAAAGGGTGTGGAAGTAGGCCAGACATTATTAGAATAATATGGTGTATATTTGAGATTTTTTTAAACAAATTTGAAAAAGATATTGAGATTAGTGAAGATTTCATGCTATTTTCATAGATTAGCGATTAATTTGAATTTTATTCAAAACTTTTTTGGAAAAGTAAAGGGTGTGGAAGTAAACCAGACATTATTAGAATAATCTGGTGTATATTTGAGATTTTTTGACACAAATTTGAAAAAGATATTGAGATTAGCGTGGATTTCATGCTATTTTCAGAGATTAGCGATTAATTTGAATTTTATTCAAAACTTTATTGGAAAAGTAAAGGGTGTGGAAGTAGGCCAGACATTATTAGAATAATCTGGTGTATATTTGAGATTTTTTGACACAAATTTGAAAAAGATATTGAGATTAGCGTGGATTTCATGCTATTTTCAGAGATTAGCGATTTTCTATCATTCTTTTAAAAACATTATTGAAAAAGTAAAGGGTGTGGAAGTAGGCCAGACATTAATAGAATACTCTGGTGTATATTTTAGATTTTTTGACACAAATTTGAAAAAGATATTGAGATTAGTGAAGATTTCATGCTATTTTCATAGATTAGCGATTAATTTGAATTTTATTCAAAACTTTATTGGAAAAGTAAAGGGTGTGGAAGTAAACCAGACATTATTATAATAATCTGGTGTATATTTGAGATTTTTTGACACAAATTTGAAAAAGATATTGAGATTAGCAAGGATTTCATGCTATTTTCAGAGATTAGCGATTTTCTATCATTTTAAAAAAAGTTTTATTGAAAAAGTAACGGGTGTGGAAGTAGGCCAGACATTATTAGAATAATATGGTGTATATTTGAGATTTTTTTAAACAAATTTGAAAAAAATATTGAGATTAGCAAGGATTTCATGCTATTTTCAGAGATTAGCGATTTTCTATCATTTAAAAAAAAAGTTTTATTGAAAAAGTAAAGGGTGTGGAAGTAGGCCAGACATTATTAGAATAATCTGGTGTATATTTGAGATTTTTTGACACAAGTTTGAAAAAGATATTGAGATTAGCAAGGATTTCATGCTATTTTCAGAGATTAGCGATTTTCTATCATTCTTTTAAAAACATTATTGAAAAATTAAAGGCTGTGGAAGTATACCAGACATTGTTGGAATACTCTGCTGTTTGTTTGAGGTTTTATAGTCATAAAATCATTATAAAAGTCATCATTTTTCAAAATTGTATGGGTAATTTTCACCCGGTCCCTAACTCGACGCTGCAAAGTAGCGTTTTCCGAATGTGAGACGAATGTCGAATGTCGAATATGAAACTAACTTCACCTCGCTCAATTTCTGGGGAAATTGTAGGGTGTGCTTGCTTGCGTCGGTTGCACAGGGGTCCGTTTTTGAATGACATTTTTAAAACTGATATTTCTGTAGGCTATATTTTATATAAAAATGCATACTTATTATTTATAAAGATTACATAGATTTAAAAGCATTTTTTTTTTGCTGCTCATTTACAACTGAAAATACGAGTGAAGTGTAGAATGAAATAGATCTTCTCATTTCCCCTGCAAAAGGCATCCTCATCGTTGAATCAAAACGAATAAATTTGGCAGACCGGTGTAAAAATTGACCTAATCTCTATGACGTAAACGTCCTTTTAAGTTTTTCCCTTCTCGTGATATTTTAAGGCATTTAGCCTACTCATATTGCATTCATTCATGAATAAAGAACCCCCTTTGAAGATTATTCTACGACGTTACCGGCAGTAGAAGATTGAATCGCGATTCAAACAGTACCATCTTCTAACTGAAAATATGCCCCCCAAAACGTAAATAAACTTGACATTTATTTAGTGGAAAATCGCTTTCATAAAAAGCTCACTGGTAGCGTTCATTGTCAGTAACAACGCAAAATGCGATATAGCCCTGTGTGGAGAAGCTGCCCCGGTAAATTGTACTACTACGGTACAGTACTAGACTACTGCTGTGTTCGTCTTGGTAGCGATTGCGTTGGTTGAATTGGATTTAACGTTCCGTTGTACGGTTTAGGCTGAAATTAATTATTTTCATGAACAGATTGACAACGTTTAGGCTGTGGCAATGAAGTTCAGGTTAGTAGTTAGATAGACTTTTGATTTAAGTAAGGGGAGTTTCTGAACATTTTCTGTCGCCGTTTGACTTCCTAAACAGCTGTGTACTGTAGCTAGATGTTTTTGTAGTGTGTCTCGCGTAAGCTACAGCGTTGCAGTGAGCTACACTGGTTTGAAACCACAGGTAATGGTAATTTCACCAACAAATCGTTTACTAATGTCAGAATAAATCCTACAACGAAAATGTATATGTGAGGAATGTTTATTTTAACGATTGAAAACAGATACATCATAGACCACTGTAGTATGTGTTGCCCGGGCAACACAGGCTAATGTCATGATGCTAATATTTCAGTGAAATAGTAGACTACTGTTTCCGAAAGTATATGTACTTCCTTAATAATATCAGCTTATATTGTACATTACACATCATTGTGTGTCATATCACAAAGTAAAATGAGTAAATAGTTATCACCCTGGCCTTTTTTGCTTGTGGCGTTTCTGCAGCTGCCATGCAGTAAAGCTATAGTTAGCCTAGCTACCCCCCAAGTTAACAGATGCGAAACGAATGTTCTGCCAAAGGTAGTCACGCGTGTTTTCGTGACGTTAGTGACGTAGTGACGTTAGTAACGTCAGTGACTGTGGCTAGCAAATTAGCCACCGTTAGCTTCACTTTTCGCCACAAAAACTTAACTTAAGCCCAAACCATGCAACGGAACGTAAATCCCAATAGAAGAAACTCAATCGCTACCAAGACGAAACTTTTGACACCTACGTTGTCTATGTAGGCCAAATATTGACTGAGTTTTAGGGGGGCAAAAAGAATAATAATAATAATATATATGTGAGAAAACAAAGGTTGTACCCTTGCCGAAGGAAAAGCACACCCAATAAATAAATATATATGTGAGAGAACAAAGGTTGTGCCCTTGCCGAAGGCAAAGCACACCCAATGAGACTGAAAACATGATACGAAACTTCTCAGTTAAACATTTGCATTTACATTTAAGCTTTTAAATAACATGCTAAACACATTTTGAACACTTGCACCCCACCAGACACACATAAAGCAGCACGGTTCATATATTCTGAATAGGTTTTCCTACAGTGCAGTTTTCCTACAATATCAGTCAATGGTCGACAATATTTTGAGTAGTATGCTAGCTGAACACTCAAAACAGTTTTCTCGTCTAGAAATGCGAAACCTGCCCGCGATACATCACCCCGCCAGTAGATGGCAGCGTCGTGTTTCTCAAGCTTCTTTCGTATATCCTCAGCGAAGATGACAATAACCATACATAATAACACTGCATTTCTGAACGTCGTGAGACATATAGGCCTATTGTCTGTCTTTTTTTTTTTTTTACTGTCATTCCCAATCAAATAACCGTCCTGTCAGTGTAACAGCAAGTATCATTAAATCAACAAAGACAAGATTGATGACTTTACATAGATCCTTCTGTCAAAACCCTTATATTATTCAGTTTTATGATTGTGTGGCATCTGTGCTTGGTTTAGGACAATACTCGTCGTCTTGTTTTCTTGAGGCAGTAGAGTGTGAGGCTGGGGCTGGGGCTCCCAGCCTCCTAGCCTTAATTGAGGGACTCTATTTCAGGCATTTCAATTAAGCAGCTCAGCCTTCTGATTGCCTGCTGGGGAGACGCAATGCCCTCAGTGGCTGTGTCCTCTCCTCTCTCCTCCTTTCTAGTCTCTCTTCTTCTCTCCTCTTCTCTGCTTCTCTCCTATCTTCTCTCCGTTAATCCCTTCTCTCCTGTCTTCTCATCTCCTTTCCTCCTCCTCTCCCCTCCCCTCCCCTCTCCTCTCCACTCCTCAACTGTTGTGGAGATATCATCATGCTGTACAGAGAAGTGGATGCACTGCTTTGTAGTTGCACTTGCACTCAGGATTTAGTCTTGTACTGTGTGTATTGTACATTGTGGTCCGGCTAGAGAAAAGTTGCCCCCAAAGTTTTAGCTTCCTATCAGAAAAATAAATAACTGTATTTTTGGGGGAATATTGTTGTGTCAGGGTTTTTCTTTTTGTTTGTTACTTTTTTCTAGTTTTATTTTGTATTTCAAGCGATAAAACATTTCTTGCTCTCTGACTTGTCAGTTGAAATAATTGCTGAGAGAGGTGTTTCTCCTGTTCGGGGATATTCTCCTCAAGGTGACCCGCCTCCTAAACAGCCTGGGAGACATCAAACATCAAAAAGCTCAACCTTGTAGATGTTTTGGGGAGTCTCACTGGAGCCCAACCACTGGCAGGAAGTTGTCAGACGATAAGTTTAAAAAATGTGAGATATGTGTGTAAAGAACTTTGCGGTGAGAGAGAACATTTCAGAGTTAGAGTGTTTGTGAAAGGTTGAACGTAAAATTGAACAGAAGGATTAATATGTGATCCGATTAATTAAGTAAAAGAGGGTTGTGAAGTGGACTGGACTGATGAAAGAATGAATTGAATGAATCTCCAGAGTTGTTATGTGTTCCAGCAGTTCAACACAGTTCAGAGAAGATCTCACGCTCTGAGGCTTTTTAAGTCTCTGAGTCATTTTTACACCACTGTAGAATGGTAGTGTTTGTTGGGAGTGTGTTTGGTACTGTAAACAAAGTCCTCAGTGTGTGTGTGTACTCCAGTAGAGTGTGTGTGTGTGTGTGTCCAAGGGAGGAGGTAGGGGGGTTGGAGGGGATGAGGTAGGGGGGTTGGAGGGGATGAGGTAGGGGGGTTGGAGGGGAGGAGGTAGGGGGGTTGGAGGGGAGGAGGTAGGGGGGTTGGAGGGGATGAGGTAGGGGGGTTGGAGGGGAGGAGGTAGGGGGGTTGGAGGGGAGGAGGTAGGGGGGTTGGAGGGGATGAGGTAGGGGGGTTGGAGGGGAGGAGGTAGGGGGGTTGGAGGGGAGGAGGTAGGGGGGTTGGAGGGGATGAGGTAGGGGGGTTGGAGGGGAGGAGGTAGGGGGGTTGGAGGGGATGAGGTAGGGGGGTTGGAGGGGAGGAGGTAGGGGGGTTGGAGGGGATGAGGTAGGGGGGTTGGAGGGGAGGAGGTAGGGGGGTTGGAGGGGAGGAGGTAGGGGGGTTGGAGGGGAGGAGGTAGGGGGGTTGGAGGGGATGAGGTAGGGGGGTTGGAGGGGATGAGGTAGGGGGGTTGGAGGGGATGAGGTAGGGGGGTTGGAGGGGAGGAGGTAGGGGGGTTGGAGGGGAGGAGGTAGGGGGGTTGGAGGGGAGGAGGTAGGGGGGTTGTAGGGGAGGAGGTAGGGGGGTTGGAGGGGAGGAGGTAGGGGGGTTGGAGGGGAGGAGGTAGGGGGGTTGGAGGGGTAAATATAGCTTCAGCTTCTTGGCGGGGGCCGTCACCAATCTGCCAATCTCAGCCCTAATCTGAGGTTGTTATCGGCATCTGTTGCCTGGCACCCAGATATTCATCAGCTCAAGATCTGTCACCTGTCTGGCCTCACCAGACAAACACATACACACACACTCTCACATATAACTCACACACACACACTCCCATACACAGACATGCTCACACACACACACTCTCAGACCCCCCCCCCCCCCCCCTCCCGCTGCCTCGCAGCAGAGAGGAGGCTGCTGGGAAACGTATTGGTTGGAGCAGCAGTCGTGACACGTTGAACGTCCCTCTGCGTTTAACCTTTGAGGGACTGGAAACATCAGCGCGCCGAGATCTCTGGTTGCTAGGGTGCACACACGTTACTAGGGTCCTCTGTGCATCGTGTCTACAGGAAGGCTTCGAGTGCCAGTGATGTGTTTGTTTTCCACATGAACTGACTGAGGTATTAATAGCACGTTTCTGAGGTTAAGAGTGACATGGGTCGAGGGATGCTGGTGCTTTGCAATGTGGATTACAGAACACCTCAGTCTTATACAGTGTGTTACTGCTGGACACCCAAACATCTTATTACTGGATACGTATAAATGATTATCTGACACATTTTCACATAACTGGTTTAAATTATTCAAACTTTAATCAAAGGTTCCAGTGGTACAGTGTGTGTAAATGTTTGGAACCAATCAGTTGGAATGATTAAAATCAGTTACATGGACATTTCTCACATCATTGTCAAATTAATCTGTAATTAAAAATGGTAATTCATATGTGTACCTAAAATGTATTTTTTGACATATCCTGTGGTGCTTTCTTGAACGATCCGAGGTGAGAGTGTGGCAGATCTCTTCCATATTCAGGTTATGAACACACACTTGCAAACCTACACACACACACACACGCACACACACTGCTGATCTGAACCAGCAAATACACACACACACACACACACAAACACACCACTGGTCTGAACCAGTAACCCTACACACGCACACACACACACATTGGGCCACAAGGGATGGTTCATAGGAAGTAGCAAACCTTTGACTGGGTGTTCAGTATTCCTGCACCATCCAGCCTGGGCGAGTTAGCCATGACAGAGCTGCAACCGCCAAGACCAACTCAGGGAGAGAAAGCATGAGAAAGAGAGAGCTAGGGATGGAGAGAGAGAGAGAGGACAGAGAAAGGGATGGAGAGAGAGAGGAAGGAGGAGAGATAAGGATGGAGAGGGGGAGAGAGTGAGGGATGAAGTGGGAGAGAGGGATGGAGAGATAGAGACAGACAGGTAGCTGTATGGTTGTAATAGCCAGACGGTACAATTATGAATGGTAATTTAATCACGTAATGGCATTGGCTCTCAAACGCCTAATTTCTCTTTGGCCTGTTCACTTTAGGATGTGGTGTGAATTATAATGATGGATATCGAGAATGAAAAAAAACACCAGTTTTCACAGAAAACTCAGTTTCTCTCAATACAGAGCTCAACAATGCCATGATTACTAGACTGGAATGATCTATTTGTTATTTAGCTTGTGTCAAACCCAACGAACATAAAGCCTTCCTAAAGGACAAGTAATCAAGTGAGACATATGTTTTCAATTTTGTGTGGGGATGTAGTTACTGGTTCATCGTTCTGAAGGGAGTCGGTTGGAGTCCGTTCCATTACCACAGACATAAAAGCAGTGTTGTTTTTCATTATTTCTGGACTGTAGTTTTTAGGGTTGTAGAGAGGCTGCTGCTTCCTCCAGTCTGGCAGGGAGAGTGGAGCTCGACTCCGCCTCCTCATCAGGTACCGACGTCCAGGACCGAGGAATTCATTCAAGTCATGAGCTACCACTGTTTTGTCCCTGTGGTTACATTGTTTACAAAGACAGGTGAAGCTTATTCATGCACACTGCCCCAATTTACCCAGGCTGTCCATACCACCATACTCACTTCTTTGTGTGTATGTGTTTATATTCTTACGTTTGTGTGTGTGTGTGTGTGTGTGTGTGTTGGAGTGAGTGTGTGTACAAGTGTGTGTGTGTTGGAGTGAGTGTGTGTACAAGTGTGTGTGTGTGTTTGAGTGTGTGTGTGTGAATCTTGTGTTGGTTGGATTCTGGTTACAGTCCTCTATGATAGCTGTGGGTGTGATTGTGGATGTGTTTAAAGGGTCTGTTTGTGTCCCCGTTTATGTGTGTGTTTGTGAGTGAGTGTGTGTCTGTGTGTGTGTGTTTGTGAGTGTGTCTGTGTGTATGTGTGTGTTTGTGAGTGAGTGTCTGTGTGTGTGTGTGTGTGTTTGTGAGTGTGTCTGTGTGTATGTGTGTGTTTGTGAGTGTGTCTGTGTGTATGTGTGTGTTTGTGAGTGTGTCTGTGTGTATGTGTGTGTTTGTGAGTGTGTCTGTGTGTATGTGTGTGTTTGTGAGTGTGTCTGTGTGTATGTGTGTGTTTGTGAGTGTGTCTCTGTGTGTTTGTGAGTGTGTCTGTGTGTATGTGTGTGTTCTCCACCCCCTCCCCTGTAATCTCTTTGCCTAAAGAGAGGCACACCTCCCTGGCCAGCATGCATGCTCTGCCTGTCTGCAGCTGAGACAGAAACACTTCCGGTCCTCTGAACGATCCAACCACAATCACTGAAACTAAAGACAGATGATTGGATAATGATGTTTACTGAAACTAAATACGTAATCAGGGAAAGAGGCATGTGATGATGAGTTGTTTGGCGGTAATGATGGTTTCAGTTATCCTCATGTCAGGGCCTGGCTGGTCTCTGCTGATTTTATTCTGGTGTCTATTCTAGTTTCTATTCTATGTTCTCCTGATGTATTCTTCTCTCTGTTCTGGTCAGTATTCTGGTCTCTCTTCTCCTCGTCTTTCTTGTAGATTTTCCTAGATCTCCCTCAGGACACATGGTGACAGGAAATTCTTAAATATTTCAGATATTTCAGGTGTGTGTGGTGTGTTAATACACACACACACACACACATGCATGCACATACACACTGTCTTTGTGTGTTTTTATATACAGTACAAAGACGCATGAACACTCACACACGCACTACATTTCAAGTTGAAAAGGCAGCAGTATTGATCCATTACATTGACCGGTGAGGCTTTTCAAAGAGGCTTTTCACCCCATGTGCATCAAGGCTTCTCTCTCAGAGAGCTGGCAGATATGCTCCTGTTGGTACCTCACCACATAGCGCCGTCTAAATATACCTCTGACACATACGCAGAGAGAGAGAAAAGAGCACGAAGGGCAGTTAAACTAAAGTTTTACCTCACTGGTAATACACAATACTTAAACGCAAAACAAACAAAAAAACTAAAGAAATTGAGGTGGTTCACCGAACAATCCAAGGATCTGAGTTAAGAAACAAAGGCCTCTTCGGGTTCATTTGTCAAGCTGATGCTGAGAGTTAATCAAAACCAGGCTGTCTGAGGTTCGTTCATAAGAATCCAATATTTACAAAATGACTTAATCTGTGTGTCACTGTCCTTATGTGTGTATGTGTCAAAGCAGCACGCAATTATAATAAAGGCCCGACAAAAGGTTCTGTACGAAGCACGCATCACTGAGGAGGTAATGAAGGCTCGCGCAATGGTTTCTGCCCAGGCCTGCATAGAGGCTGTGACTGCTCATATAATGTCCTGTTTACCCTCTCGGATCCTCCCTGTGCCTGCCTGACATTGATCCAAACACCTGAATGGCTTTGAAGAGGCTGTTGTATTAGTGTCTGTTCACAGGTTTGTTTTGTGATTACTCTCCGTGGTAAAACAAATAAGGAGCCATCGATGATATGTTCTTATCTAGCGTAGATGTGGTGTGAGATGCAGCCACCACTGAGGTACTTCGTCATGTCTAACTGTAATTGAATTGTAAATGGGAAGAAAAAAAATCTGTGAGATCCTGAAAAGGGTGTTGGTGACAGAGTTCTTTTTTATTTTTATAAATGAGGTTTAATAATAGCAGATCAGATTTAGAGTGTAATTGTGTCATGATGTCATCGGGACAAATTGAATTAGTTCTTGATGAAGTACTCAGGGGTGGGAGGATCTATGTTACATTTGCTGAACATAAGTGGTGGTCAGACACCACGTGGACCGTGAAGGGCTGATCTTTAGATTACGTTTCTTGGCAGTTAAAAAATATATATTTTTAGTTCTGTGTGACATTTCATGGGAAAAGATTATATCCAGTTCCTGATGTTACTTTCAAGCTAAAATTAACATGAAAAAGAGACCTGGGGATGTATAGATGAGTTGTGGAAATATCACCTGAATGTCATCTCAATTTTACACCTTTTATCTTCCTGGGGCAGTGTAAGGCAGCTGACCTACAACTGATTGGACACAGGGACGCAGGGACACAGCCTGCACAAAGAATGTTTTTTCCCTCCTCCTCCCTAGCTCCATTTCTTTGGTTCTCCCTCTCTTTTCTTGTTTTCCCTACTTCTCTCTCCCTCCCTGGTTTTCTTTCTTTCCATTTCCCTCCTCTCCCTCTCTCTCCCTTTCTCTCGTTCTCTCCCTATTCCTTTGTTTCCCTCTCTCTCCCTCCTCTCTCTGCATCCTATTTCGAACCAGAGACCGTCCACCATTACACAACAAAGATCAACACCTGGCATTTCATGTGCATTGATTCAAAGAAATGTCATCCATTACCAGATCCACCCTGCTCCCCTGGCCTCCTGGTCAGCGAGGTCAGACAGGAGAACCTGTACCTCGCTGTACACACACCACACTGCAGCGGTGGCATGACATTCAAATCCCACCCACGGTCAATATTAATCATAACAATTTGTTTATGTTCATGAAGTATCCTCGACCTTTGAAGAGTCAAATGAGTTTGAAAACGCTGGAGATGTCTTCTCCTCCCTCCCCTCCTCTCCCCTCTTCTCCTCTCCTCTCCCCTCTTCCTCCTCTCTCCTTCCTCCCCTCCTCCCCTCCTCCCCTCCTCCTCTCCTCTGCCTCCTCTGCTCTCCTCCCTCCCCTCCTCTACCCTCTTCCTCCTCTGCTCTCCTCCCTCCCCTCCTCTCCTCTCCCCTCTTCCTCCTCTACTCTCCTTCCTCCCCTCCTCTCCTCCCCTCCTCCTCCTCTCCTCTGCCCTCCTTCCTTCCTCCCCTCCCCTCCTCTCCTCCCCTCCTCTCCTCCTCAGGGTTTTTGACTGGTGACTGTCTAGAATCTCCTCAACTCTTTGATGTTTTAGCGGCTCCCGCTCCAGTGATGGTGGTGATGCAAGCCATCAGAAGTAGGTCGGGAGACAGAGAACAGCCCCCCTCCCGTCACAGTGCTGGAACTGCCGTTTCTGTCTGAAGGCGGATGCAGTGGTAGAGCTCAGTTTTTAGACTTCATGGAAGTGAAATGGAGGAATGATTAGCAGGCTTGGAGCTGCTAAGGGTTGGTGAAGGGGGCTCATGGTCTGAGGAGACAACAGCATCAACAGTATCTTGGCAACAAACAACATTGTCATGGCAACTGAACTTTAACATTCCAACATTTTGATGCTCACATTATCCCAACATCATCATCCCAACATCATCGTGCTCACATTATGATCCAGACGTTATTACGGCAACATTATCCCAGGCTAGTTTTCCCATGACTCATTACAGAGCATTAATCAGTAGATACCTTATTGAATATATTCATTATTGCTTGTACAGTTATTCATGACTCTGCCATAAATCACCCAGAGGCTGTCGACCCAGGTGTGAGCTCATTTCAAACATTGTCTCAGATAATGTCACAGACGTCACACTGGCTGAGAGAAATCAGCTCGCCCTGATGACGAGTGTCCGGACTGCAAGGGGCTGTGAGTGTTTCTCGTGGTGTAGGATTTTTTTTGTTTTGTTTACAGATCAAAATGTTTGTTAGTTTGTTTACAGATCCAAAGGCACACTGTGTACACATGCCCCATCTCTAGGGAAACCAATAAACATCAGTCCTTTCCTCTCTTTGTTGCCATACCCCTTGTTCTTTACCTCTTTCTCTCTCTGTCTCTCTCTCTCTCTCTCTCTGTCGCTCTCTATCCCCCCTCACCTTACAGTCTCTGTTCCTCACATTTTCCTTCTCCCACAACAGTTGATTTCGATTGTTTATGTTTTTGTTATGCGCTGCCTTGTCAATGACCTTCCAACCTCTTCCTCTTCTCCCTCTCCAGGACGGCCTTGTGAACCTTGTCCTCCTGGTTACCTCTCAGCCCTCACACACTGTACAAACACACACACACACTGTACACACACACACACACCCTTGTGTCCTCTAGTCCCTCTCTGAGCCTCAGGTCCCTGGTACACCTGTCACACTGCTACCTCCCCCCCCCCCCCCCCCCCCGCTGCCTCACACACACACACACGCAAACGCAAACGCACACACAAACACACACACACGCACGCGCACACGCACGCACGCACACGCACGCACACACAAACACGCACGCACACACGCGCACGCACACACACACACACACAAACACACACACACAAACACACGGTACTCACACTGACACACATGGTTCACACACACAGACAGTACACACACACACTGTACAAACACACACACTGTACAAACACTCACACATACACTTTACACACACACACACACACTGTACAAACACACACACACAGTACACACACACTGTACAAACATACACACTGCGTAGTCACACACACCCTTGTATCCTCAACTCCCTCCCTGAGCCTAAGGACCCTGGTCCACGTGTCACATTGCCCCCTCCCTTCCCTTCCCACACACACACACACACATACACACACATACACACGTAAACCAGCATCATTACGAGCTGGGTTGGATTCTGCAGTTGACTGGGAAAAAAAAGCCAATGTCTTGTATTTAGAAACACAGTACACGTCAAAACCTTCAACTGATGAATGTTCCAGTCACCTCACGTGTTATAAGCCAGTCTCTATAGAGAAATATTAGCATTTAATTCCCCCCCGCCATCACTCACATCCCTTCCCTCTCCTCCCTCTTTCCCTCCCTCCCCCTTCTTTTTCTCTCCCTCTTCCCCTTTCACTCCTGCCTCCCTGATCTCATCCCTCCTCCCTCCCCTCCTCTGTTGAAACGGGAACAACCATCTCAGAACATGAAGTACAGAGATAAATCCAGACACATCCATCAAGAGTTTGTTTACATCACTTCCTGTCACACGAGATGGGCGGGAGCAGAGATATATATATATATAAAGGGTAGATGTCTCGTCCGCGTTGCCGGACAACGGAGTCGAACGTCCGCACATGGCGGCCATCTTGCTACAGTCAACTCGCTCACCCATAACATTGTGTTGGTGCTACATGTACTTTTTAAATGACCATAACTTGCTCAATTTTCAACCGATTTTTAAACGGTTTGGTTTGTTATCAACGTCAAAGATGTCGTTATGCCACTGCATACTTATGAATAATTATGTTTTTTTTGTTTTTTATAGAATATAAGTATGCAGTGGCGTAACGACATCTCTGACGTTGATAAAAAACCAAACCGTTCGGTTTCGGTTGAAAATTGAGCAAGTTATGGTCATTTAAAAAGTACATGTAGAATCAACACAATGTGGTGAGCGAGTTGACTGTAGCAAGATGGCCGCCATGTGCGGACGTTCTAGACTCCATCGTAAGACATCTAGTCTTTATATATATTTATGGGCGGGAGCATCAGGCTCTATGTAAATCCCCTGGACTACGATCATGCCAGCCGGACAGCTGGAGGTGGACTACAAACATGGCAGCCTGACAGCTGGAGGTGGACTACAAACATGGCAGCCTGACAGCTGGAGGTGGACTACAAACATGGCAGCCTGACAGCTGGGGACTCACACATGCCAGGAAAACACAATGATTTGCTGCTGGGAAGATGGAAGTGTGATCTCACATTCAATAGTATTTAATACAACTAGATTAAACTTTGATATTGATTAATCAGCACAGTGTATGTTTGTCATATAACAGTAGTGTGAGGGATTGCCATTCTGTTATCATTTCACAGAAAATCATCTTTAGTATCCAAATGGTGTAGGCCTAGCCTACATGTTTAGAAAATTGAGAAGTTGAGTATGACTAATGTTACAATGTTGAAAATATTTGTATTTCAATAATTTGATGATAATGGTAGCCTTTAATGCCTTTATTAGCCTGCTAAATTAATTTGATAATAAAAGACTTAATAACATAATCCTACTGAATTATCATATTTACCTAATAAGTCTGGTGGTGGAGACCGCGGAAAACAGAACAGTGCCATGATGAGAATGCAGAAGCCGACTCTAACCCTGGAAGCTAGCGCTCTAAATCCCTCTCTTATTGGATATAAATCTCATGTGATTCATCAATATGCACTTGAAAACACACTCTATTCTACAAAACCACATAACTAATAGAAACAAATTGAAGTTGTGCGCCAGCAGGTGCATGATACAGGTTTTTTTTGTTCAATTTTACTCAGCTTCAGTCGACTGTGTAGGATCTGTATTCACACTTGAATCCACACGTTTTTGTTGTTGTAGAAAAGCACTTGACTGTGTGTTAAGACCTAGACAATCTACACAGGGATTGGTTTTCATCAAATAATTAAAGCACTGAAAGAGTTCATTCATGCAGCAAATAAGCATTTCAGATCTTTGACGTCTATCCCCTGGATGCACTGATGTTTTTGATAGTAGGTATATCCTGGCATTATGTGTCATTGTGTAGAATTTCACTGAATTTAAGAGATTTTGCGATAACTTGGTTATATGGTGGGTCAAATTTTGTTTCACGAGCGACTGTTAGCTAGCTTTTAACTCATTTCGGGTTCAGTTGTGGTTAGTCTACCGCTGGTCCTATGAAATAGGCTACAAACTTCCGCGTTGTTATGACAACCTTGATATAATGCATGACAGTCAGATACATTAACAGTAGCCTAATTGTATTCATTAATACGAATACACGTTCACCCCAAGCGTATAGCCTTCATAATGTAGCCTATAGCGTAGAAAATATAGCAGAAAGTCCAAGATCAAGTCGTGACGATCACAAGTGCACCTGTGCATGTAGGTCAAGATAGTTCTACGTTGGCCTAGCCTCCTACTCCTCAGTATCGTACAAATAGTCCTACCTCCTGCAGCAACATTGAATTTCTAGCTTAAGAGGCAGGAATTTCGCGGTAGTTAAGGTGTCAATGAGAATCACGGACGTCATTTCGGACTCCGGAGAGGACAAGGCCTGATGGTGTGAAACTTAACAAGCGACGCAATGATAAGCCCCTATACCCGTGTCACTGAGTCACACCCGGGTCATGAACATCCAGCAGTTTATGCAACATTGGCTTTACTATGGCAGCGTTTCAACCTCTGAGTTGCCTCAGTCTACATCGCAGAGACCGTAGCAAACAGTAGGGCTACTGTAGACTATTAGAGTGGGCTGTAGGCCTAAAATATTCACCACTATTTCGAAGCCTCCTTAAATCTATTTTACTGCAACAACCTCAACGCTCTAATTTTTTTTACAGTCTCTTTTTAAGTAGGCTATATAACATGGCGATGAAGTGGTCTGTCGTTTTGTTTTCTTCCGTCTGGAAAAATAGGCAAACAGTTGATTGTGTGTTGCTTTCCACATTTCACCTACCAGCAGGGTAGCTATTCAGTCAGTACTAGCCTAACAGTGGCGGTCTCAGCAACACCGACAGTGCACGAATACAAATATCAGGGCACTATTATTGTATTCACTAAGCGGCCAGTCAGATTCAATAAAATAAAATATATTTTAGTTATAGGCTAATAGCCGACTCTTTTGTCATCATCCTAAAGTACAATTAAACGCGACAGCTGTTCTATAGAGGATTTAGGATCCCGTCTGTTTACACGAGCATAAGACAGGATAATCAAGTTTCCTCAAACGGTGCTGTATTTTGAATGAGGGTTGCCATAGTTACACAGTTACAGTATTCTCCCTCTCTCAATCCCCCTCCCCCGCCACCCGCCGACCCCCCCCCCCCACACACACACACACATAGGCTACACACACACATACACACACACACATACACACACACACAACCCTTGAGAGTGAAGCTACAGTATGATCAAATATTCTGTTTCATTCAGTTCCAAATCTTTTTTGAAAATTCGTTCCTCGTCTTTCTTTTTGTTATGTTGGTCACAATTAATTAGGCCAGGGACCGCTGTGTTACTCCGCTCATTTAAACCATAACTCCCCTATATTCATAAATGGCTCTAATTGGCTGATCGTGTGCATACAAAGACCGGTGGATGAGAGAGAACTTGTATAATTTAGTTTCTAGTTGGAGGCTGGTATTCGACCGTTAAATCTCAAAACCCATGACAGGATGAGGTTTGAGGTTGTATTGGCGTATAACTACTGGTCATAACTGGTTTATGTAGTCGAATGGACACAGCGTGCATACCTAGTAGGTACCTGTACTACTGTATGAAAAACTGACTGAACGCACGGCGAAGGAGAGCTGACGAGCGCGCGCTCCAGACAGAAAGAGAAAAGCTCCTCGTTCTTGTCCATCACGCACTTGCAACCGAAGCATGCGCGACGGTGAGGTGTGACCGTTACACCCCGGTGGAGGTGTAGCCTAAATGGATCTCGGTCAACCGCCCTGCTGGAACCGCTAGATCCATTTGTGGAAAACAAAGATACAACTTTTAGTTAATTACAGATACATATCCGTGTCTCGTTTTAGTCCCGTTACCGACATCACTAGCAGTTCTCTCCGATGTTACTCTCCGCTTCTTTCACCGTTCCGAATAAAGGTCTTTTTTTCTCCTCGCGGTGCGCACTCGACTTAAGGAGTTATATTCCTGTGGCATCTGTGGAAAAGATCATTACTGTCTTTCCGTGTTTGGAGGTGAGCTTTGATATAGTAGAAGAACAGTGCATTCCTTTTGTGAACTATGGTAGGTTATGTCTAATCTGTTCGTGTTTAGATGAGGCTTTACGTTGCTTGATTCTTACACTGTTCCTAAAGACAGCGTTAACACGAGTGCATAGATGACAGATATACGGGGTTGCACTGTTGGAATAATTTTTAGTGGATTGCAGCTATACTTTGTAGTTTCAAACACGTTTCAAGCTGCAGATAGTGTATTTAAATATTTATAATTATATTGATTGTTCGTGTCGGGTGTTACGGATTCAACAGGTTTCATTTGAGACTGTGCTGCGTATTATGGATTTTTATGTGCAGTAGCAGTGTTGTGTTAACATGACAAATCTTCAGAAAATTATATTCAATTCTTCAGGTGTTTTTAGTGCTAAGAAGAGAATATATCCACCCATATTTCCATTACATCTATCTTGGACTAGTTTAACCAGCCTATTTAATTCTCAATACTAAACAAAAAACGTCAAGTTCAGCAGTTCTCCCTCACTTATAGTAAACACTTTTAAAGCATCTCCTTTTCTGTATCTACCTTATCATGAACAGCTGTTTCTGTAGATGTAAGGATAGTTAATTAATAACTAATAACGTATATTTAAATGTTCCAGATGACAGTTGAGTCCCAGCCCAGCAGAGACTGAAGCAGCAGGGCAACCTGCAACCGGTGTGTGTGTGTGCGTTACCATGGCAGCAGGAGTGGCAGCATGGCTTCCCTTTGCGAGGGCTGCAGCTATTGGCTGGATGCCAGTGGCCAACTGCCCCATGCCCGTCGCCCCGGGAGACCGCAGCAAGCGTCAGGACGAGATGATCGTCCTGAACGTGAGCGGGCGCCACTTCCAGACGTGGAGAAGCACGTTGGACCGCTTCCCGGACACCCTGCTGGGCAGCTCCGAGAAAGACTTCTTCTACGACGAACACGCCAACGAATACTTCTTCGACCGCGACCCCGACGCCTTCCGGAGCGTCCTGAACTTCTACCGGACGGGGAAGCTGCACTACCCGCGGTGCGAGTGCATCCAGGCGTACGACGAGGAGCTGGCCTTCTTCGGCATCATCCCGGAGATCATCGGCGACTGTTGCTACGAAGAGTACAAGGACCGGAAGCGGGAGAACGCAGAGCGTCTCCAGGACGACCAGGAGGACAACAAGGACGCGAAGCCCCCCAACATGACGGTGCGGGAGACGATGTGGCGGGCCTTCGAGAACCCCCACACCTCCACCATGGCGCTGGTGTTCTACTACGTCACCGGCTTCTTCATCGCCATCTCCGTCATCACCAACGTAGTGGAGACGGTGCCCTGCGGGGCCACGCCCAGCCAGAAGGACATGCCGTGCGGCGAGCGCTACACGGTGGCGTTCTTCTGCATGGACACCGCCTGCGTCATGATCTTCACCGTGGAGTACCTGATGCGGCTGTTCGCCGCGCCCAGCCGGTACCGGTTCATGCGATCGGTTATGAGCATCATCGACGTGGTGGCCATCTTGCCATACTACATCGGCCTGGTGATGACCAACAACGAGGACGTGAGCGGAGCCTTCGTCACGCTGAGGGTGTTCCGGGTCTTCCGCATCTTCAAGTTCTCCCGTCACTCGCAGGGCCTGCGTATCTTAGGTTACACGCTGAAGAGCTGTGCCTCGGAGCTGGGCTTCCTGCTCTTCTCCCTCACCATGGCCATCATCATCTTCGCCACCGTCATGTTCTACGCCGAGAAGGGCTCCAGCTCTAGCAAGTTCACCAGCATCCCGGCCTCCTTCTGGTACACCATTGTGACCATGACAACGCTAGGGTGAGTCTCCCCCGAGGGCTAAATAGCTGATGTTTAACCCCACCTATGCTGTACATGTACAAGTAGTTAGGACGTCGTTTGGTTTGCAGTTCCATTATCGGGGTCTGTGTTATACCATAGAGAAGAAGGTTCCAAAGAATCTAAGGATGTGTGAGAGTTCTAAATGACATCATCGTCGGTCGCCTGTCATTTGTCTTTGTCCTCCAATGAGACGGAGCAGTTTTCAGCTCCATCACCTCCCAGGCAACAGGTCACTTCCTGAAAGGAACAGGTTCAAACTCAGCGCCCCGGGAAACTGTGTTTGTGTATCTTTGAAGGGACTATAAGCGATAGCATGCTTTACTGCGGTACATGGGGCAGCTTCGTAGTGCTTTTACTTGTATTAACCAACCATTTGCGATTTTAAGTGAAAAGGACAGAAGATGTATTAGGCCTGGGCCTGCTGTTGAAATATCCTCTCTTCCTCTTAAGCTGGGACTGAGTAATGGACCAGAGAGAGACATTTTATACAGCAGCATAAACTCTAATGACATCCAGCGTTGGGCTTGCTGAACACAGGCCGAATAAGGACATGACTGCTAAATGTAGGTGCTGCCAGAGAGTGTAGTGTGTGTGTGGGTGGGTGGGTGAGGGAGTCTTTTGTTTGTGTGTGTGTGTGTGCTGCGTGTGCGTGTGTGTTCATTATGTGTGTGGGTGCGCTTGCGTGTGTGTGTCTTCATGATGTGTGTGTGTGCTTGTGTGTGTTTAAATGCGAGTGTGTATGATTGCCCAAGTGTTTAGCAAATGTAACAGGTGCTTCACGTGTCTCAGCGGTTATGGACACTCAGTGTTTAGATCTGAACCCACTCATGAATACATCACAGAACAGACAGCCTCCGGACCAGAAGAAGAAGAAGCTGCAGCAATGGGTTAGAGAAGAAGAAGGATTGAGAATGTTTTCACCAGGAAACAGGCTGAGGGAAGAGTGAATCAGAGGGGAGTTTCACATGGTAGACTTGCACAGGCCCTGAGGATTACCTCTGGTATTGTCTGACCGTGTAGATTAGACATTACATTTCATATTTTATTCATATAGCTTTTTTCCAAAGCGTACATACTTAAAAATAGTGCCCATAGTGCAGCAGGTAATTCCTCTTCCCCAATCAATCATTCAGTCACATTTTTTGTATAGCCCTTTTTACAGGCACTGTCACAGAGGCCTCCTCCTCTCCTGATGTGTGTCTCTGCTGACTGGGTTTTGGCTGCCTTTAGTCAGTCTTTGTGTGTCGTGCCAGTCGTTCAGAATGACCTCAAACAATCAACGCTCCGGTGTGAAACCACCGTTCTGTACGCTTCCTCGCCTCGTCTGAACGCATTCCATGAGCCTAATGAAGTGACGTCCAATGACCTTCAGGCTCTCCACGAGCAGCGAATCGCCTTCTGGTTCGGACCCAGAAGGACCCAGTCGCTCGTCTTGCGCTTCCCTGTAGGCTGCCGCAGCGCAACTGGGAGAGGACGGCTCTCCCTGAGCCCGAATGGAGGGAAAACGGAGGGAAAGGAGAAGCCCCTAGACGAGCCTGACGCTGTCTCGCTCTCTGCTCTTCCTGAACACTGTTCCGTTACGAGAGAGAGGAAGACGCCGGAATCAAGTCTGAATGAATCCAAGCCTCAAGCTTCGTCATCGGTGTCTCATCCCCACCCTGAAATAAGAACACAGACTAACAAAAGTCCTAAAATAGCTTGGATAATTGGTTTCTCCCCTTGCTATAATTTCATGTAATTCATGGGCGCTAATGTTTCATCACAGAATATTAATCTCCGATTAGCTCACAGGGACCGAAAGTGAAGTTTCGTTTTTTGTTTCATACGTTACTTTTCTCTCAGCCCCGCCTCTCAGCTCACCTGCTGGAGGGACATATGGTCAGGTGATGAGGTCACCAGCGATCCATCTGGTCCTTTACGTAAGCGCCTTGTGGCTGATCCAGCCAGCTCTGTCTCAAGCATCGCTCCATCTCACGTCACCTCTCGACCTCCCTCAACCCCACTCACCTCTCCCTCTCTGGCCTCTCACCCCCCTCACCCTCTCCCTCCTCCATCTCACCTCACCCTCTCCATCTCACCTCACCCCTCAACCCCCCCTCCATCTCTGGCCTCTCACCAGTCTCAAGCACCTCCACTCCTCCAGGACCCACAATCTGTTGCACTCTGCTCTTCCAACCAGAGGGATTCTGGGAGCAGAAGCCCGGGCTGGAAGCGTCTCTTCTGGTGCCTGGCTGCGGGGCTCCCCTGTGTGACGGCTGACTGGACTGGACTGGTGCTCAGAGGGTTCTGATTGATGATGCCAAACCAGCCAGGGTCCAACCCTGTTCCACCACTCACATGTGTAGGGTTGTGTGTGGATACCTCTCTCCTCTGAGGTGTGTGTGTGTATACTGTGTGTGTGTGTGTACTGTGTGTGTGTGTGTGTGTGTTTGTATACTGTATGTCTGTGTCCGGCTGGCTGTTGTTGGTCATGTTTGTGATATTCAGCAGTGTGTTGTCTTGCGCTGGTGTCTCCCCAGGTGTGTGGTGTGTGGAAGAAGGATGGAGTGATGGAGAGACGGAGGGAAGGATGGA